>NW_026610644.1:0-201145 GCF_029499605.1 Hyla sarda
ACCAAAGTACAGAGGGTTAGGCTATGCTATTGTGCACCTACCTGATGCATCAGAAGGTGCGAGGCCCTTGCTAAATTCTGTGCACAGACTTTGAGATCTATGCTTTAGACTGTATCTAAACCTGCTCCAACATGGACTGACATTCTGGCCTACTTTCAGCCGATGCGACTTGTCTGTCGCTGAACAGTCGCTTTTTATGTATTCAGCACCTATGTATAATGTTGTAAAAATGCTCTAGAAGCTAAAGTCGCAGAAATGTCACACATATTTGGCCTGCAACTTTCTGTGCGACAAATTCAGACAGGAAAAATCAGTATAAATCCTTAGAAAATTATCCCCCAGTGTCTCCATCTGCTGGCGGTATTGAATAAGCATTGCTGCACTGATGGGGTATGCATTAGACGAAAAAAAAGAAGAAAAAGAAGAATAATACGCCCAGAAAAGAGGCGAAAAGGAGAAAAACGTAAAAAAACGTGAAAAAAAAGTAAGAGGAAGAGAAGGGAAAAAAAGGTGGAAATGGGTTTAAAAGTGATTTCGGCGGAGAAATATATATATATATATATATATATATATATATATATATATATATATATATGCGCACACACACACATAGATATAAACGTATTCTCCGTTGAGATATTGCAGCCGCTGCTGTGTCCAGGCCCAGGAGCCTTAGCACTGTGCTGTGATGTCACTCAATACCACTGACATCACTAGGTGTAAACAACATCTCTCCTTTGCTGTGTATGTGACTATGGAGCTGTTTGGTGATGTCGTCTATTACGGCCTTCATAGAAGCAACAGGAGATTGTTGCATCCATCTTGAACCCTCAGAACTACAGTGCTATGATGTCACTCACTTCCACAGGCCTTGCAGAGTGTAAACAACAACAACCCAGCTTTGTTGTGTATGTAACCAAAGGGATTTGTGATGTCACCTAGAACCTTCACAGCAGCGACAGCTTTATGAGGAGCATCAGCACTGCTCTGCCTGAGCAGAACCATCACCGCCATAGGTTGTCAAATAACCCGGATTTAACCCACACAGGTAAGTCCAATGGGGTGCAGGCATGTCCTCTATGCTTACAGCTTCCCGTGGGTGTTGGTTTGATACCGTTTGGGGACAGCCAAGGAGGCATCTGCAGGCAACAAAGGTAGGTGTGTGCTTGTGTGTGTGTTTCCTATGCAGATCCTAAGCCCAGTGTCACATGCAAGTAGGAGGAGTAAGAAGGGTTCCTGGCAAATCCGGGTTATGGATTGCATTTAAAAAGGCCCCGTGGGAGTGCAATGGGCCCCTGTCTTGCTGCTTAGCAATAATGGTATGGGTTTAGGTTCTGCTGTGTGTACTGGTGGTTGACTGCCCCCCAGCCCAGAGTGTGCATGGAAAATTGTCTGGCAGCCTCCCTGACAGCAAGCAGTGATAGTGCCCATGAAGGGGACCTTGTTGGGCCCGCCCCTTTCACGGTTATCGCTTCTCGGCCTTTTGGCTAAGATCAAGTGTAGTATCTGTTCTTATCAGTTTAATATCTGATACGTCCCCTATCTGGGGACCATATATTAAATGGATTTTTGAGAACGGGGGCCGATTTCGAAGCTTGCTTCCGTCGCCCTATGCATTGACCCGATATGGCAGTATCTTCGGGTACAGTGCACCACCCCCTTACAGGGTTAAAAAGAAAGATTCCTACTTTCATTGCTACCTGCTTGCTGGCTAGCCAGCTAGCCAGCCCTGTGGGCCTTGCTGCTGCTGCAGCCAAAAAACAAAAGGTGGTGCTGCTGCTGCTTCTGCTGCTTCTGCTTCTGCTTGTGTCTGGCCCCTGTTGGAGCGTCCAGGCACAGGACTTCTGCTGCTGCTGACTAAATGGCCTCCTTAATTGGATCATTTGAGTAGCCAGCACACCTGTGCAGGTAGGGCATGACATGATAGGCAGCTGCCTTGATAGCGGGTGGGTGCTGAATGTTCCTAATTGACAAAATAAGATTAATGCTTATGAAGAAATATAAAATCTCATCCCTTCCCCAATATCGCGCCACACCCCTACCCCTTAATTCCCTGGTTGAACGTGATGGACATATGTCTTTTTTCGACCGTACTAACTATGTAACTATGTAACATAACATGGGGGGGGGGGGGTCTCCTGGCTGTTCACACAGGTGTGTCATTGCTGTACATTGACCATGCATTGCTTCTGTGGTATTGCAAAGGCAAAGACAAATGCTTCCAGCCATCCATTGCACTAATGGATTGGTCATCAGCTGGCTGTCTATGTCCCGCATCAATATAGACCAAAGTACAGAGGGTTAGGCTATGCTATTGTGCACCTACCTGATGCATCAGAAGGTGCGAGGCCCTTGCTAAATTCTGTGCACAGACTTTGAGATCTATGCTTTAGACTGTATCTAAACCTGCTCCAACATGGACTGACATTCTGGCCTACTTTCAGCCGATGCGACTTGTCTGTCGCTGAACAGTCGCTTTTTATGTATTCAGCACCTATGTATAATGTTGTAAAAATGCTCTAGAAGCTAAAGTCGCAGAAATGTCACACATATTTGGCCTGCAACTTTCTGTGCGACAAATTCAGACAGGAAAAATCAGTATAAATCCTTAGAAAATTATCCCCCAGTGTCTCCATCTGCTGGCGGTATTGAATAAGCATTGCTGCACTGATGGGGTATGCATTAGACGAAAAAAAAGAAGAAAAAGAAGAATAATACGCCCAGAAAAGAGGCGAAAAGGAGAAAAACGTAAAAAAACGTGAAAAAAAAGTAAGAGGAAGAGAAGGGAAAAAAAGGTGGAAATGGGTTTAAAAGTGATTTCGGCGGAGAAATATATATATATATATATATATATATATATATATATATATATATATATGCGCGCACACACACATAGATATAAACGTATTCTCCGTTGAGATATTGCAGCCGCTGCTGTGTCCAGGCCCAGGAGCCTTAGCACTGTGCTGTGATGTCACTCAATACCACTGACATCACTAGGTGTAAACAACATCTCTCCTTTGCTGTGTATGTGACTATGGAGCTGTTTGGTGATGTCGTCTATTACGGCCTTCATAGAAGCAACAGGAGATTGTTGCATCCATCTTGAACCCTCAGAACTACAGTGCTATGATGTCACTCACTTCCACAGGCCTTGCAGAGTGTAAACAACAACAACCCAGCTTTGTTGTGTATGTAACCAAAGGGATTTGTGATGTCACCTAGAACCTTCACAGCAGCGACAGCTTTATGAGGAGCATCAGCACTGCTCTGCCTGAGCAGAACCATCACCGCCATAGGTTGTCAAATAACCCGGATTTAACCCACACAGGTAAGTCCAATGGGGTGCAGGCATGTCCTCTATGCTTACAGCTTCCCGTGGGTGTTGGTTTGATACCGTTTGGGGACAGCCAAGGAGGCATCTGCAGGCAACAAAGGTAGGTGTGTGCTTGTGTGTGTGTTTCCTATGCAGATCCTAAGCCCAGTGTCACATGCAAGTAGGAGGAGTAAGAAGGGTTCCTGGCAAATCCGGGTTATGGATTGCATTTAAAAAGGCCCCGTGGGAGTGCAATGGGCCCCTGTCTTGCTGCTTAGCAATAATGGTATGGGTTTAGGTTCTGCTGTGTGTACTGGTGGTTGACTGCCCCCCAGCCCAGAGTGTGCATGGAAAATTGTCTGGCAGCCTCCCTGACAGCAAGCAGTGATAGTGCCCATGAAGGGGACCTTGTTGGGCCCGCCCCTTTCACGGTTATCGCTTCTCGGCCTTTTGGCTAAGATCAAGTGTAGTATCTGTTCTTATCAGTTTAATATCTGATACGTCCCCTATCTGGGGACCATATATTAAATGGATTTTTGAGAACGGGGGCCGATTTCGAAGCTTGCTTCCGTCGCCCTATGCATTGACCCGATATGGCAGTATCTTCGGGTACAGTGCACCACCCCCTTACAGGGTTAAAAAGAAAGATTCCTACTTTCATTGCTACCTGCTTGCTGGCTAGCCAGCTAGCCAGCCCTGTGGGCCTTGCTGCTGCTGCAGCCAAAAAACAAAAGGTGGTGCTGCTGCTGCTTCTGCTGCTTCTGCTTCTGCTTGTGTCTGGCCCCTGTTGGAGCGTCCAGGCACAGGACTTCTGCTGCTGCTGACTAAATGGCCTCCTTAATTGGATCATTTGAGTAGCCAGCACACCTGTGCAGGTAGGGCATGACATGATAGGCAGCTGCCTTGATAGCGGGTGGGTGCTGAATGTTCCTAATTGACAAAATAAGATTAATGCTTATGAAGAAATATAAAATCTCATCCCTTCCCCAATATCGCGCCACACCCCTACCCCTTAATTCCCTGGTTGAACGTGATGGACATATGTCTTTTTTCGACCGTACTAACTATGTAACTATGTAACATAACATGGGGGGGGGGGTCTCCTGGCTGTTCACACAGGTGTGTCATTGCTGTACATTGACCATGCATTGCTTCTGTGGTATTGCAAAGGCAAAGACAAATGCTTCCAGCCATCCATTGCACTAATGGATTGGTCATCAGCTGGCTGTCTATGTCCCGCATCAATATAGACCAAAGTACAGAGGGTTAGGCTATGCTATTGTGCACCTACCTGATGCATCAGAAGGTGCGAGGCCCTTGCTAAATTCTGTGCACAGACTTTGAGATCTATGCTTTAGACTGTATCTAAACCTGCTCCAACATGGACTGACATTCTGGCCTACTTTCAGCCGATGCGACTTGTCTGTCGCTGAACAGTCGCTTTTTATGTATTCAGCACCTATGTATAATGTTGTAAAAATGCTCTAGAAGCTAAAGTCGCAGAAATGTCACACATATTTGGCCTGCAACTTTCTGTGCGACAAATTCAGACAGGAAAAATCAGTATAAATCCTTAGAAAATTATCCCCCAGTGTCTCCATCTGCTGGCGGTATTGAATAAGCATTGCTGCACTGATGGGGTATGCATTAGACGAAAAAAAAGAAGAAAAAGAAGAATAATACGCCCAGAAAAGAGGCGAAAAGGAGAAAAACGTAAAAAAACGTGAAAAAAAAGTAAGAGGAAGAGAAGGGAAAAAAAGGTGGAAATGGGTTTAAAAGTGATTTCGGCGGAGAATATATATATATATATATATATATATATATATATATATATATATGCGCACACACACACATAGATATAAACGTATTCTCCGTTGAGATATTGCAGCCGCTGCTGTGTCCAGGCCCAGGAGCCTTAGCACTGTGCTGTGATGTCACTCAATACCACTGACATCACTAGGTGTAAACAACATCTCTCCTTTGCTGTGTATGTGACTATGGAGCTGTTTGGTGATGTCGTCTATTACGGCCTTCATAGAAGCAACAGGAGATTGTTGCATCCATCTTGAACCCTCAGAACTACAGTGCTATGATGTCACTCACTTCCACAGGCCTTGCAGAGTGTAAACAACAACAACCCAGCTTTGTTGTGTATGTAACCAAAGGGATTTGTGATGTCACCTAGAACCTTCACAGCAGCGACAGCTTTATGAGGAGCATCAGCACTGCTCTGCCTGAGCAGAACCATCACCGCCATAGGTTGTCAAATAACCCGGATTTAACCCACACAGGTAAGTCCAATGGGGTGCAGGCATGTCCTCTATGCTTACAGCTTCCCGTGGGTGTTGGTTTGATACCGTTTGGGGACAGCCAAGGAGGCATCTGCAGGCAACAAAGGTAGGTGTGTGCTTGTGTGTGTGTTTCCTATGCAGATCCTAAGCCCAGTGTCACATGCAAGTAGGAGGAGTAAGAAGGGTTCCTGGCAAATCCGGGTTATGGATTGCATTTAAAAAGGCCCCGTGGGAGTGCAATGGGCCCCTGTCTTGCTGCTTAGCAATAATGGTATGGGTTTAGGTTCTGCTGTGTGTACTGGTGGTTGACTGCCCCCCAGCCCAGAGTGTGCATGGAAAATTGTCTGGCAGCCTCCCTGACAGCAAGCAGTGATAGTGCCCATGAAGGGGACCTTGTTGGGCCCGCCCCTTTCACGGTTATCGCTTCTCGGCCTTTTGGCTAAGATCAAGTGTAGTATCTGTTCTTATCAGTTTAATATCTGATACGTCCCCTATCTGGGGACCATATATTAAATGGATTTTTGAGAACGGGGGCCGATTTCGAAGCTTGCTTCCGTCGCCCTATGCATTGACCCGATATGGCAGTATCTTCGGGTACAGTGCACCACCCCCTTACAGGGTTAAAAAGAAAGATTCCTACTTTCATTGCTACCTGCTTGCTGGCTAGCCAGCTAGCCAGCCCTGTGGGCCTTGCTGCTGCTGCAGCCAAAAAACAAAAGGTGGTGCTGCTGCTGCTTCTGCTGCTTCTGCTTCTGCTTGTGTCTGGCCCCTGTTGGAGCGTCCAGGCACAGGACTTCTGCTGCTGCTGACTAAATGGCCTCCTTAATTGGATCATTTGAGTAGCCAGCACACCTGTGCAGGTAGGGCATGACATGATAGGCAGCTGCCTTGATAGCGGGTGGGTGCTGAATGTTCCTAATTGACAAAATAAGATTAATGCTTATGAAGAAATATAAAATCTCATCCCTTCCCCAATATCGCGCCACACCCCTACCCCTTAATTCCCTGGTTGAACGTGATGGACATATGTCTTTTTTCGACCGTACTAACTATGTAACTATGTAACATAACATGGGGGGGGGTCTCCTGGCTGTTCACACAGGTGTGTCATTGCTGTACATTGACCATGCATTGCTTCTGTGGTATTGCAAAGGCAAAGACAAATGCTTCCAGCCATCCATTGCACTAATGGATTGGTCATCAGCTGGCTGTCTATGTCCCGCATCAATATAGACCAAAGTACAGAGGGTTAGGCTATGCTATTGTGCACCTACCTGATGCATCAGAAGGTGCGAGGCCCTTGCTAAATTCTGTGCACAGACTTTGAGATCTATGCTTTAGACTGTATCTAAACCTGCTCCAACATGGACTGACATTCTGGCCTACTTTCAGCCGATGCGACTTGTCTGTCGCTGAACAGTCGCTTTTTATGTATTCAGCACCTATGTATAATGTTGTAAAAATGCTCTAGAAGCTAAAGTCGCAGAAATGTCACACATATTTGGCCTGCAACTTTCTGTGCGACAAATTCAGACAGGAAAAATCAGTATAAATCCTTAGAAAATTATCCCCCAGTGTCTCCATCTGCTGGCGGTATTGAATAAGCATTGCTGCACTGATGGGGTATGCATTAGACGAAAAAAAAGAAGAAAAAGAAGAATAATACGCCCAGAAAAGAGGCGAAAAGGAGAAAAACGTAAAAAAACGTGAAAAAAAAGTAAGAGGAAGAGAAGGGAAAAAAAGGTGGAAATGGGTTTAAAAGTGATTTCGGCGGAGAAATATATATATATATATATATATATATATATATATATATATATATATGCGCACACACACACATAGATATAAACGTATTCTCCGTTGAGATATTGCAGCCGCTGCTGTGTCCAGGCCCAGGAGCCTTAGCACTGTGCTGTGATGTCACTCAATACCACTGACATCACTAGGTGTAAACAACATCTCTCCTTTGCTGTGTATGTGACTATGGAGCTGTTTGGTGATGTCGTCTATTACGGCCTTCATAGAAGCAACAGGAGATTGTTGCATCCATCTTGAACCCTCAGAACTACAGTGCTATGATGTCACTCACTTCCACAGGCCTTGCAGAGTGTAAACAACAACAACCCAGCTTTGTTGTGTATGTAACCAAAGGGATTTGTGATGTCACCTAGAACCTTCACAGCAGCGACAGCTTTATGAGGAGCATCAGCACTGCTCTGCCTGAGCAGAACCATCACCGCCATAGGTTGTCAAATAACCCGGATTTAACCCACACAGGTAAGTCCAATGGGGTGCAGGCATGTCCTCTATGCTTACAGCTTCCCGTGGGTGTTGGTTTGATACCGTTTGGGGACAGCCAAGGAGGCATCTGCAGGCAACAAAGGTAGGTGTGTGCTTGTGTGTGTGTTTCCTATGCAGATCCTAAGCCCAGTGTCACATGCAAGTAGGAGGAGTAAGAAGGGTTCCTGGCAAATCCGGGTTATGGATTGCATTTAAAAAGGCCCCGTGGGAGTGCAATGGGCCCCTGTCTTGCTGCTTAGCAATAATGGTATGGGTTTAGGTTCTGCTGTGTGTACTGGTGGTTGACTGCCCCCCAGCCCAGAGTGTGCATGGAAAATTGTCTGGCAGCCTCCCTGACAGCAAGCAGTGATAGTGCCCATGAAGGGGACCTTGTTGGGCCCGCCCCTTTCACGGTTATCGCTTCTCGGCCTTTTGGCTAAGATCAAGTGTAGTATCTGTTCTTATCAGTTTAATATCTGATACGTCCCCTATCTGGGGACCATATATTAAATGGATTTTTGAGAACGGGGGCCGATTTCGAAGCTTGCTTCCGTCGCCCTATGCATTGACCCGATATGGCAGTATCTTCGGGTACAGTGCACCACCCCCTTACAGGGTTAAAAAGAAAGATTCCTACTTTCATTGCTACCTGCTTGCTGGCTAGCCAGCTAGCCAGCCCTGTGGGCCTTGCTGCTGCTGCAGCCAAAAAACAAAAGGTGGTGCTGCTGCTGCTTCTGCTGCTTCTGCTTCTGCTTGTGTCTGGCCCCTGTTGGAGCGTCCAGGCACAGGACTTCTGATGCTGCTGACTAAATGGCCTCCTTAATTGGATCATTTGAGTAGCCAGCACACCTGTGCAGGTAGGGCATGACATGATAGGCAGCTGCCTTGATAGCGGGTGGGTGCTGAATGTTCCTAATTGACAAAATAAGATTAATGCTTATGAAGAAATATAAAATCTCATCCCTTCCCCAATATCGCGCCACACCCCTACCCCTTAATTCCCTGGTTGAACGTGATGGACATATGTCTTTTTTCGACCGTACTAACTATGTAACTATGTAACATAACATGGGGGGGGGGGGGGGTCTCCTGGCTGTTCACACAGGTGTGTCATTGCTGTACATTGACCATGCATTGCTTCTGTGGTATTGCAAAGGCAAAGACAAATGCTTCCAGCCATCCATTGCACTAATGGATTGGTCATCAGCTGGCTGTCTATGTCCCGCATCAATATAGACCAAAGTACAGAGGGTTAGGCTATGCTATTGTGCACCTACCTGATGCATCAGAAGGTGCGAGGCCCTTGCTAAATTCTGTGCACAGACTTTGAGATCTATGCTTTAGACTGTATCTAAACCTGCTCCAACATGGACTGACATTCTGGCCTACTTTCAGCCGATGCGACTTGTCTGTCGCTGAACAGTCGCTTTTTATGTATTCAGCACCTATGTATAATGTTGTAAAAATGCTCTAGAAGCTAAAGTCGCAGAAATGTCACACATATTTGGCCTGCAACTTTCTGTGCG
Organism: Hyla sarda; assembly: GCF_029499605.1. Classification (NCBI taxonomy): domain Eukaryota; kingdom Metazoa; phylum Chordata; class Amphibia; order Anura; family Hylidae; genus Hyla; species Hyla sarda. The sequence goes on from NW_026610644.1 coordinate 9,414, forward strand.
ACAAATTCAGACAGGAAAAATCAGTATAAATCCTTAGAAAATTATCCCCCAGTGTCTCCATCTGCTGGCGGTATTGAATAAGCATTGCTGCACTGATGGGGTATGCATTAGACGAAAAAAAAGAAGAAAAATAAGAATAATACGCCCAGAAAAGAGGCGAAAAGGAGAAAAACGTAAAAAAACGTGAAAAAAAAGTAAGAGGAAGAGAAGGGAAAAAAAGGTGGAAATGGGTTTAAAAGTGATTTCGGCGGAGAAATATATATATATATATATATATATATATATATATATATATATATATGCGCACACACACACATAGATATAAACGTATTCTCCGTTGAGATATTGCAGCCGCTGCTGTGTCCAGGCCCAGGAGCCTTAGCACTGTGCTGTGATGTCACTCAATACCACTGACATCACTAGGTGTAAACAACATCTCTCCTTTGCTGTGTATGTGACTATGGAGCTGTTTGGTGATGTCGTCTATTATGGCCTTCATAGAAGCAACAGGAGATTGTTGCATCCATCTTGAACCCTCAGAACTACAGTGCTATGATGTCACTCACTTCCACAGGCCTTGCAGAGTGTAAACAACAACAACCCAGCTTTGTTGTGTATGTAACCAAAGGGATTTGTGATGTCACCTAGAACCTTCACAGCAGCGACAGCTTTATGAGGAGCATCAGCACTGCTCTGCCTGAGCAGAACCATCACCGCCATAGGTTGTCAAATAACCCGGATTTAACCCACACAGGTAAGTCCAATGGGGTGCAGGCATGTCCTCTATGCTTACAGCTTCCCGTGGGTGTTGGTTTGATACCGTTTGGGGACAGCCAAGGAGGCATCTGCAGGCAACAAAGGTAGGTGTGTGCTTGTGTGTGTGTTTCCTATGCAGATCCTAAGCCCAGTGTCACATGCAAGTAGGAGGAGTAAGAAGGGTTCCTGGCAAATCCGGGTTATGGATTGCATTTAAAAAGGCCCCGTGGGAGTGCAATGGGCCCCTGTCTTGCTGCTTAGCAATAATGGTATGGGTTTAGGTTCTGCTGTGTGTACTGGTGGTTGACTGCCCCCCAGCCCAGAGTGTGCATGGAAAATTGTCTGGCAGCCTCCCTGACAGCAAGCAGTGATAGTGCCCATGAAGGGGACCTTGTTGGGCCCGCCCCTTTCACGGTTATCGCTTCTCGGCCTTTTGGCTAAGATCAAGTGTAGTATCTGTTCTTATCAGTTTAATATCTGATACGTCCCCTATCTGGGGACCATATATTAAATGGATTTTTGAGAACGGGGGCCGATTTCGAAGCTTGCTTCCGTCGCCCTATGCATTGACTTGATATGGCAGTATCTTCGGGTACAGTGCACCACCCCCTTACAGGGTTAAAAAGAAAGATTCCTACTTTCATTGCTACCTGCTTGCTGGCTAGCCAGCTAGCCAGCCCTGTGGGCCTTGCTGCTGCTGCTGCAGCCAAAAAACAAAAGGTGGTGCTGCTGCTGCTTCTGCTGCTTCTGCTTCTGCTTGTGTCTGGCCCCTGTTGGAGCGTCCAGGCACAGGACTTCTGCTGCTGCTGACTAAATGGCCTCCTTAATTGGATCATTTGAGTAGCCAGCACACCTGTGCAGGTAGGGCATGACATGATAGGCAGCTGCCTTGATAGCGGGTGGGTGCTGAATGTTCCTAATTGACAAAATAAGATTAATGCTTATGAAGAAATATAAAATCTCATCCCTTCCCCAATATCGCGCCACACCCCTACCCCTTAATTCCCTGGTTGAACGTGATGGACATATGTCTTTTTTCGACCGTACTAACTATGTAACTATGTAACATAACATGGGGGGGGGGGGGGGGTCTCCTGGCTGTTCACACAGGTGTGTCATTGCTGTACATTGACCATGCATTGCTTCTGTGGTATTGCAAAGGCAAAGACAAATGCTTCCAGCCATCCATTGCACTAATGGATTGGTCATCAGCTGGCTGTCTATGTCCCGCATCAATATAGACCAAAGTACAGAGGGTTAGGCTATGCTATTGTGCACCTACCTGATGCATCAGAAGGTGCGAGGCCCTTGCTAAATTCTGTGCACAGACTTTGAGATCTATGCTTTAGACTGTATCTAAACCTGCTCCAACATGGACTGACATTCTGGCCTACTTTCAGCCGATGCGACTTGTCTGTCGCTGAACAGTCGCTTTTTATGTATTCAGCACCTATGTATAATGTTGTAAAAATGCTCTAGAAGCTAAAGTCGCAGAAATGTCACACATATTTGGCCTGCAACTTTCTGTGCGACAAATTCAGACAGGAAAAATCAGTATAAATCCTTAGAAAATTATCCCCCAGTGTCTCCATCTGCTGGCGGTATTGAATAAGCATTGCTGCACTGATGGGGTATGCATTAGACGAAAAAAAAGAAGAAAAAGAAGAATAATACGCCCAGAAAAGAGGCGAAAAGGAGAAAAACGTAAAAAAACGTGAAAAAAAAGTAAGAGGAAGAGAAGGGAAAAAAAGGTGGAAATGGGTTTAAAAGTGATTTCGGCGGAGAAATATATATATATATATATATATATATATATATATATATATATATATGCGCACACACACACATAGATATAAACGTATTCTCCGTTGAGATATTGCAGCCGCTGCTGTGTCCAGGCCCAGGAGCCTTAGCACTGTGCTGTGATGTCACTCAATACCACTGACATCACTAGGTGTAAACAACATCTCTCCTTTGCTGTGTATGTGACTATGGAGCTGTTTGGTGATGTCGTCTATTACGGCCTTCATAGAAGCAACAGGAGATTGTTGCATCCATCTTGAACCCTCAGAACTACAGTGCTATGATGTCACTCACTTCCACAGGCCTTGCAGAGTGTAAACAACAACAACCCAGCTTTGTTGTGTATGTAACCAAAGGGATTTGTGATGTCACCTAGAACCTTCACAGCAGCGACAGCTTTATGAGGAGCATCAGCACTGCTCTGCCTGAGCAGAACCATCACCGCCATAGGTTGTCAAATAACCCGGATTTAACCCACACAGGTAAGTCCAATGGGGTGCAGTCATGTCCTCTATGCTTACAGCTTCCCGTGGGTGTTGGTTTGATACCGTTTGGGGACAGCCAAGGAGGCATCTGCAGGCAACAAAGGTAGGTGTGTGCTTGTGTGTGTGTTTCCTATGCAGATCCTAAGCCCAGTGTCACATGCAAGTAGGAGGAGTAAGAAGGGTTCCTGGCAAATCCGGGTTATGGATTGCATTTAAAAAGGCCCCGTGGGAGTGCAATGGGCCCCTGTCTTGCTGCTTAGCAATAATGGTATGGGTTTAGGTTCTGCTGTGTGTACTGGTGGTTGACTGCCCCCCAGCCCAGAGTGTGCATGGAAAATTGTCTGGCAGCCTCCCTGACAGCAAGCAGTGATAGTGCCCATGAAGGGGACCTTGTTGGGCCCGCCCCTTTCACGGTTATCGCTTCTCGGCCTTTTGGCTAAGATCAAGTGTAGTATCTGTTCTTATCAGTTTAATATCTGATACGTCCCCTATCTGGGGACCATATATTAAATGGATTTTTGAGAACGGGGGCCGATTTCGAAGCTTGCTTCCGTCGCCCTATGCATTGACCCGATATGGCAGTATCTTCGGGTACAGTGCACCACCCCCTTACAGGGTTAAAAAGAAAGATTCCTACTTTCATTGCTACCTGCTTGCTGGCTAGCCAGCTAGCCAGCCCTGTGGGCCTTGCTGCTGCTGCAGCCAAAAAACAAAAGGTGGTGCTGCTGCTGCTTCTGCTGCTTCTGCTTCTGCTTGTGTCTGGCCCCTGTTGGAGCGTCCAGGCACAGGACTTCTGCTGCTGCTGACTAAATGGCCTCCTTAATTGGATCATTTGAGTAGCCAGCACACCTGTGCAGGTAGGGCATGACATGATAGGCAGCTGCCTTGATAGCGGGTGGGTGCTGAATGTTCCTAATTGACAAAATAAGATTAATGCTTATGAAGAAATATAAAATCTCATCCCTTCCCCAATATCGCGCCACACCCCTACCCCTTAATTCCCTGGTTGAACGTGATGGACATATGTCTTTTTTCGACCGTACTAACTATGTAACTATGTAACATAACATGGGGGGGGGGGGGGGGGGGTCTCCTGGCTGTTCACACAGGTGTGTCATTGCTGTACATTGACCATGCATTGCTTCTGTGGTATTGCAAAGGCAAAGACAAATGCTTCCAGCCATCCATTGCACTAATGGATTGGTCATCAGCTGGCTGTCTATGTCCCGCATCAATATAGACCAAAGTACAGAGGGTTAGGCTATGCTATTGTGCACCTACCTGATGCATCAGAAGGTGCGAGGCCCTTGCTAAATTCTGTGCACAGACTTTGAGATCTATGCTTTAGACTGTATCTAAACCTGCTCCAACATGGACTGACATTCTGGCCTACTTTCAGCCGATGCGACTTGTCTGTCGCTGAACAGTCGCTTTTTATGTATTCAGCACCTATGTATAATGTTGTAAAAATGCTCTAGAAGCTAAAGTCGCAGAAATGTCACACATATTTGGCCTGCAACTTTCTGTGCGACAAATTCAGACAGGAAAAATCAGTATAAATCCTTAGAAAATTATCCCCCAGTGTCTCCATCTGCTGGCGGTATTGAATAAGCATTGCTGCACTGATGGGGTATGCATTAGACGAAAAAAAAGAAGAAAAAGAAGAATAATACGCCCAGAAAAGAGGCGAAAAGGAGAAAAACGTAAAAAAACGTGAAAAAAAAGTAAGAGGAAGAGAAGGGAAAAAAAGGTGGAAATGGGTTTAAAAGTGATTTCGGCGGAGAAATATATATATATATATATATATATATATATATATATATATATATATATGCGCACACACACACATAGATATAAACGTATTCTCCGTTGAGATATTGCAGCCGCTGCTGTGTCCAGGCCCAGGAGCCTTAGCACTGTGCTGTGATATCACTCAATACCACTGACATCACTAGGTGTAAACAACATCTCTCCTTTGCTGTGTATGTGACTATGGAGCTGTTTGGTGATGTCGTCTATTACGGCCTTCATAGAAGCAACAGGAGATTGTTGCATCCATCTTGAACCCTCAGAACTACAGTGCTATGATGTCACTCACTTCCACAGGCCTTGCAGAGTGTAAACAACAACAACCCAGCTTTGTTGTGTATGTAACCAAAGGGATTTGTGATGTCACCTAGAACCTTCACAGCAGCGACAGCTTTATGAGGAGCATCAGCACTGCTCTGCCTGAGCAGAACCATCACCGCCATAGGTTGTCAAATAACCCGGATTTAACCCACACAGGTAAGTCCAATGGGGTGCAGGCTTGTCCTCTATGCTTACAGCTTCCCGTGGGTGTTGGTTTGATACCGTTTGGGGACAGCCAAGGAGGCATCTGCAGGCAACAAAGGTAGGTGTGTGCTTGTGTGTGTGTTTCCTATGCAGATCCTAAGCCCAGTGTCACATGCAAGTAGGAGGAGTAAGAAGGGTTCCTGGCAAATCCGGGTTATGGATTGCATTTAAAAAGGCCCCGTGGGAGTGCAATGGGCCCCTGTCTTGCTGCTTAGCAATAATGGTATGGGTTTAGGTTCTGCTGTGTGTACTGGTGGTTGACTGCCCCCCAGCCCAGAGTGTGCATGGAAAATTGTCTGGCAGCCTCCCTGACAGCAAGCAGTGATAGTGCCCATGAAGGGGACCTTGTTGGGCCCGCCCCTTTCACGGTTATCGCTTCTCGGCCTTTTGGCTAAGATCAAGTGTAGTATCTGTTCTTATCAGTTTAATATCTGATACGTCCCCTATCTGGGGACCATATATTAAATGGATTTTTGAGAACGGGGGCCGATTTCGAAGCTTGCTTCCGTCGCCCTATGCATTGACCCGATATGGCAGTATCTTCGGGTACAGTGCACCACCCCCTTACAGGGTTAAAAAGAAAGATTCCTACTTTCATTGCTACCTGCTTGCTGGCTAGTAGTGTTGCTCGCGAATATTCGCAATTCGAATATTATTCGCGAATATCGCATATTCGCGAATTCGCGAATTTCGCGAATATAGCGCTATATATTCGTAATTACGAATATTCGTTTTTTTTTTTTTTTTTTTTTCTTCACAGTACACATCACAGTGATCACCCCTCTCTGCTTCCAGCTTGTGTGGTGTAAAGAAGGCTGTAATACTACTGTGTCAGACTGGTGTGCGAAAATTCGCATATGCGAAAATTAGCATACGATAAGTTTCGCATATGCGAATATTAGCGTATGCTAATTTTCGCATATGCGAATTTCGTATGTGCTAATTTTGCATATGCTAATATTCACATATGGTAATTTTCGCATCCACGAATATTCGCATATGCGAAAATAAAACGAACATACACCGAATATGCGAATATTCGCGAATATATGACGAATATTCGTCCATATATTCGCGAATATTCGCGAATTCGAATATGGCCTATGCCGCTCAACACTACTGGCTAGCCAACTAGCCAGCCCTGTGGGCCTTGCTGCTGCTGCAGCCAAAAAACAAAAGGTGGTGCTGCTGCTGCTTCTGCTGCTTCTGCTTCTGCTTGTGTCTGGCCCCTGTTGGAGCGTCCAGGCACAGGACTTCTGCTGCTGCTGACTAAATGGCCTCCTTAATTGGATCATTTGAGTAGCCAGCACACCTGTGCAGGTAGGGCATGACATGATAGGCAGCTGCCTTGATAGCGGGTGGGTGCTGAATGTTCCTAATTGACAAAATAAGATTAATGCTTATGAAGAAATATAAAATCTCATCCCTTCCCCAATATCGCGCCACACCCCTACCCCTTAATTCCCTGGTTGAACGTGATGGACATATGTCTTTTTTCGACCGTACTAACTATGTAACTATGTAACATAACATGGGGGGGGGGGGGGGGGGTCTCCTGGCTGTTCACACAGGTGTGTCATTGCTGTACATTGACCATGCATTGCTTCTGTGGTATTGCAAAGGCAAAGACAAATGCTTCCAGCCATCCATTGCACTAATGGATTGGTCATCAGCTGGCTGTCTATGTCCCGCATCAATATAGACCAAAGTACAGAGGGTTAGGCTATGCTATTGTGCACCTACCTGATGCATCAGAAGGTGCGAGGCCCTTGCTAAATTCTGTGCACAGACTTTGAGATCTATGCTTTAGACTGTATCTAAACCTGCTCCAACATGGACTGACATTCTGGCCTACTTTCAGCCGATGCGACTTGTCTGTCGCTGAACAGTCGCTTTTTATGTATTCAGCACCTATGTATAATGTTGTAAAAATGCTCTAGAAGCTAAAGTCGCAGAAATGTCACACATATTTGGCCTGCAACTTTCTGTGCGACAAATTCAGACAGGAAAAATCAGTATAAATCCTTAGAAAATTATCCCCCAGTGTCTCCATCTGCTGGCGGTATTGAATAAGCATTGCTGCACTGATGGGGTATGCATTAGACGAAAAAAAAGAAGAAAAAGAAGAATAATACGCCCAGAAAAGAGGCGAAAAGGAGAAAAACGTAAAAAAACGTGAAAAAAAAGTAAGAGGAAGAGAAGGGAAAAAAAGGTGGAAATGGGTTTAAAAGTGATTTCGGCGGAGAAATATATATATATATATATATATATATATATATATATATATATATATGCGCACACACACACATAGATATAAACGTATTCTCCGTTGAGATATTGCAGCCGCTGCTGTGTCCAGGCCCAGGAGCCTTAGCACTGTGCTGTGATGTCACTCAATACCACTGACATCACTAGGTGTAAACAACATCTCTCCTTTGCTGTGTATGTGACTATGGAGCTGTTTGGTGATGTCGTCTATTACGGCCTTCATAGAAGCAACAGGAGATTGTTGCATCCATCTTGAACCCTCAGAACTACAGTGCTATGATGTCACTCACTTCCACAGGCCTTGCAGAGTGTAAACAACAACAACCCAGCTTTGTTGTGTATGTAACCAAAGGGATTTGTGATGTCACCTAGAACCTTCACAGCAGCGACAGCTTTATGAGGAGCATCAGCACTGCTCTGCCTGAGCAGAACCATCACCGCCATAGGTTGTCAAATAACCCGGATTTAACCCACACAGGTAAGTCCAATGGGGTGCAGGCATGTCCTCTATGCTTACAGCTTCCCGTGGGTGTTGGTTTGATACCGTTTGGGGACAGCCAAGGAGGCATCTGCAGGCAACAAAGGTAGGTGTGTGCTTGTGTGTGTGTTTCCTATGCAGATCCTAAGCCCAGTGTCACATGCAAGTAGGAGGAGTAAGAAGGGTTCCTGGCAAATCCGGGTTATGGATTGCATTTAAAAAGGCCCCGTGGGAGTGCAATGGGCCCCTGTCTTGCTGCTTAGCAATAATGGTATGGGTTTAGGTTCTGCTGTGTGTACTGGTGGTTGACTGCCCCCCAGCCCAGAGTGTGCATGGAAAATTGTCTGGCAGCCTCCCTGACAGCAAGCAGTGATAGTGCCCATGAAGGGGACCTTGTTGGGCCCGCCCCTTTCACGGTTATCGCTTCTCGGCCTTTTGGCTAAGATCAAGTGTAGTATCTGTTCTTATCAGTTTAATATCTGATACGTCCCCTATCTGGGGACCATATATTAAATGGATTTTTGAGAACGGGGGCCGATTTCGAAGCTTGCTTCCGTCGCCCTATGCATTGACCCGATATGGCAGTATCTTCGGGTACAGTGCACCACCCCCTTACAGGGTTAAAAAGAAAGATTCCTACTTTCATTGCTACCTGCTTGCTGGCTAGCCAGCTAGCCAGCCCTGTGGGCCTTGCTGCTGCTGCAGCCAAAAAACAAAAGGTGGTGCTGCTGCTGCTTCTGCTGCTTCTGCTTCTGCTTGTGTCTGGCCCCTGTTGGAGCGTCCAGGCACAGGACTTCTGCTGCTGCTGACTAAATGGCCTCCTTAATTGGATCATTTGAGTAGCCAGCACACCTGTGCAGGTAGGGCATGACATGATAGGCAGCTGCCTTGATAGCGGGTGGGTGCTGAATGTTCCTAATTGACAAAATAAGATTAATGCTTATGAAGAAATATAAAATCTCATCCCATCCCCAATATCGCGCCACACCCCTACCCCTTAATTCCCTGGTTGAACGTGATGGACATATGTCTTTTTTCGACCGTACTAACTATGTAACTATGTAACATAACATGGGGGGGGGGGGGGGGGGTCTCCTGGCTGTTCACACAGGTGTGTCATTGCTGTACATTGACCATGCATTGCTTCTGTGGTATTGCAAAGGCAAAGACAAATGCTTCCAGCCATCCATTGCACTAATGGATTGGTCATCAGCTGGCTGTCTATGTCCCGCATCAATATAGACCAAAGTACAGAGGGTTAGGCTATGCTATTGTGCACCTACCTGATGCATCAGAAGGTGCGAGGCCCTTGCTAAATTCTGTGCACAGACTTTGAGATCTATGCTTTAGACTGTATCTAAACCTGCTCCAACATGGACTGACATTCTGGCCTACTTTCAGCCGATGCGACTTGTCTGTCGCTGAACAGTCGCTTTTTATGTATTCAGCACCTATGTATAATGTTGTAAAAATGCTCTAGAAGCTAAAGTCGCAGAAATGTCACACATATTTGGCCTGCAACTTTCTGTGCGACAAATTCAGACAGGAAAAATCAGTATAAATCCTTAGAAAATTATCCCCCAGTGTCTCCATCTGCTGGCGGTATTGAATAAGCATTGCTGCACTGATGGGGTATGCATTAGACGAAAAAAAAGAAGAAAAAGAAGAATAATACGCCCAGAAAAGAGGCGAAAAGGAGAAAAACGTAAAAAAACGTGAAAAAAAAGTAAGAGGAAGAGAAGGGAAAAAAAGGTGGAAATGGGTTTAAAAGTGATTTCGGCGGAGAAATATATATATATATATATATATATATATATATATATATATATATGCGCACACACACACATAGATATAAACGTATTCTCCGTTGAGATATTGCAGCCGCTGCTGTGTCCAGGCCCAGGAGCCTTAGCACTGTGCTGTGATGTCACTCAATACCACTGACATCACTAGGTGTAAACAACATCTCTCCTTTGCTGTGTATGTGACTATGGAGCTGTTTGGTGATGTCGTCTATTACGGCCTTCATAGAAGCAACAGGAGATTGTTGCATCCATCTTGAACCCTCAGAACTACAGTGCTATGATGTCACTCACTTCCACAGGCCTTGCAGAGTGTAAACAACAACAACCCAGCTTTGTTGTGTATGTAACCAAAGGGATTTGTGATGTCACCTAGAACCTTCACAGCAGCGACAGCTTTATGAGGAGCATCAGCACTGCTCTGCCTGAGCAGAACCATCACCACCATAGGTTGTCAAATAACCCGGATTTAACCCACACAGGTAAGTCCAATGGGGTGCAGGCATGTCCTCTATGCTTACAGCTTCCCGTGGGTGTTGGTTTGATACCGTTTGGGGACAGCCAAGGAGGCATCTGCAGGCAACAAAGGTAGGTGTGTGCTTGTGTGTGTGTTTCCTATGCAGATCCTAAGCCCAGTGTCACATGCAAGTAGGAGGAGTAAGAAGGGTTCCTGGCAAATCCGGGTTATGGATTGCATTTAAAAAGGCCCCGTGGGAGTGCAATGGGCCCCTGTCTTGCTGCTTAGCAATAATGGTATGGGTTTAGGTTCTGCTGTGTGTACTGGTGGTTGACTGCCCCCCAGCCCAGAGTGTGCATGGAAAATTGTCTGGCAGCCTCCCTGACAGCAAGCAGTGATAGTGCCCATGAAGGGGACCTTGTTGGGCCCGCCCCTTTCACGGTTATCGCTTCTCGGCCTTTTGGCTAAGATCAAGTGTAGTATCTGTTCTTATCAGTTTAATATCTGATACGTCCCCTATCTGGGGACCATATATTAAATGGATTTTTGAGAACGGGGGCCGATTTCGAAGCTTGCTTCCGTCGCCCTATGCATTGACCCGATATGGCAGTATCTTCGGGTACAGTGCACCACCCCCTTACAGGGTTAAAAAGAAAGATTCCTACTTTCATTGCTACCTGCTTGCTGGCTAGCCAGCTAGCCAGCCCTGTGGGCCTTGCTGCTGCTGCAGCCAAAAAACAAAAGGTGGTGCTGCTGCTGCTTCTGCTGCTTCTGCTTCTGCTTGTGTCTGGCCCCTGTTGGAGCGTCCAGGCACAGGACTTCTGCTGCTGCTGACTAAATGGCCTCCTTAATTGGATCATTTGAGTAGCCAGCACACCTGTGCAGGTAGGGCATGACATGATAGGCAGCTGCCTTGATAGCGGGTGGGTGCTGAATGTTCCTAATTGACAAAATAAGATTAATGCTTATGAAGAAATATAAAATCTCATCCCTTCCCCAATATCGCGCCACACCCCTACCCCTTAATTCCCTGGTTGAACGTGATGGACATATGTCTTTTTTCGACCGTACTAACTATGTAACTATGTAACATAACATGGGGGGGGGGGGGGGGGTCTCCTGGCTGTTCACACAGGTGTGTCATTGCTGTACATTGACCATGCATTGCTTCTGTGGTATTGCAAAGGCAAAGACAAATGCTTCCAGCCATCCATTGCACTAATGGATTGGTCATCAGCTGGCTGTCTATGTCCCGCATCAATATAGACCAAAGTACAGAGGGTTAGGCTATGCTATTGTGCACCTACCTGATGCATCAGAAGGTGCGAGGCCCTTGCTAAATTCTGTGCACAGACTTTGAGATCTATGCTTTAGACTGTATCTAAACCTGCTCCAACATGGACTGACATTCTGGCCTACTTTCAGCCGATGCGACTTGTCTGTCGCTGAACAGTCGCTTTTTATGTATTCAGCACCTATGTATAATGTTGTAAAAATGCTCTAGAAGCTAAAGTCGCAGAAATGTCACACATATTTGGCCTGCAACTTTCTGTGCGACAAATTCAGACAGGAAAAATCAGTATAAATCCTTAGAAAATTATCCCCCAGTGTCTCCATCTGCTGGCGGTATTGAATAAGCATTGCTGCACTGATGGGGTATGCATTAGACGAAAAAAAAGAAGAAAAAGAAGAATAATACGCCCAGAAAAGAGGCGAAAAGGAGAAAAACGTAAAAAAACGTGAAAAAAAAGTAAGAGGAAGAGAAGGGAAAAAAAGGTGGAAATGGGTTTAAAAGTGATTTCGGCGGAGAAATATATATATATATATATATATATATATATATATATATATATATGCGCACACACACACATAGATATAAACGTATTCTCCGTTGAGATATTGCAGCCGCTGCTGTGTCCAGGCCCAGGAGCCTTAGCACTGTGCTGTGATGTCACTCAATACCACTGACATCACTAGGTGTAAACAACATCTCTCCTTTGCTGTGTATGTGACTATGGAGCTGTTTGGTGATGTCGTCTATTACGGCCTTCATAGAAGCAACAGGAGATTGTTGCATCCATCTTGAACCCTCAGAACTACAGTGCTATGATGTCACTCACTTCCACAGGCCTTGCAGAGTGTAAACAACAACAACCCAGCTTTGTTGTGTATGTAACCAAAGGGATTTGTGATGTCACCTAGAACCTTCACAGCAGCGACAGCTTTATGAGGAGCATCAGCACTGCTCTGCCTGAGCAGAACCATCACCGCCATAGGTTGTCAAATAACCCGGATTTAACCCACACAGGTAAGTCCAATGGGGTGCAGGCATGTCCTCTATGCTTACAGCTTCCCGTGGGTGTTGGTTTGATACCGTTTGGGGACAGCCAAGGAGGCATCTGCAGGCAACAAAGGTAGGTGTGTGCTTGTGTGTGTGTTTCCTATGCAGATCCTAAGCCCAGTGTCACATGCAAGTAGGAGGAGTAAGAAGGGTTCCTGGCAAATCCGGGTTATGGATTGCATTTAAAAAGGCCCCGTGGGAGTGCAATGGGCCCCTGTCTTGCTGCTTAGCAATAATGGTATGGGTTTAGGTTCTGCTGTGTGTACTGGTGGTTGACTGCCCCCCAGCCCAGAGTGTGCATGGAAAATTGTCTGGCAGCCTCCCTGACAGCAAGCAGTGATAGTGCCCATGAAGGGGACCTTGTTGGGCCCGCCCCTTTCACGGTTATCGCTTCTCGGCCTTTTGGCTAAGATCAAGTGTAGTATCTGTTCTTATCAGTTTAATATCTGATACGTCCCCTATCTGGGGACCATATATTAAATGGATTTTTGAGAACGGGGGCCGATTTCGAAGCTTGCTTCCGTCGCCCTATGCATTGACCCGATATGGCAGTATCTTCGGGTACAGTGCACCACCCCCTTACAGGGTTAAAAAGAAAGATTCCTACTTTCATTGCTACCTGCTTGCTGGCTAGCCAGCTAGCCAGCCCTGTGGGCCTTGCTGCTGCTGCAGCCAAAAAACAAAAGGTGGTGCTGCTGCTGCTTCTGCTGCTTCTGCTTCTGCTTGTGTCTGGCCCCTGTTGGAGCGTCCAGGCACAGGACTTCTGCTGCTGCTGACTAAATGGCCTCCTTAATTGGATCATTTGAGTAGGCAGCACACCTGTGCAGGTAGGGCATGACATGATAGGCAGCTGCCTTGATAGCGGGTGGGTGCTGAATGTTCCTAATTGACAAAATAAGATTAATGCTTATGAAGAAATATAAAATCTCATCCCTTCCCCAATATCGCGCCACACCCCTACCCCTTAATTCCCTGGTTGAACTTGATGGACATATGTCTTTTTTCGACCGTACTAACTATGTAACTATGTAACATAACATGGGGGGGGGGGTCTCCTGGCTGTTCACACAGGTGTGTCATTGCTGTACATTGACCATGCATTGCTTCTGTGGTATTGCAAAGGCAAAGACAAATGCTTCCAGCCATCCATTGCACTAATGGATTGGTCATCAGCTGGCTGTCTATGTCCCGCATCAATATAGACCAAAGTACAGAGGGTTAGGCTATGCTATTGTGCACCTACCTGATGCATCAGAAGGTGCGAGGCCCTTGCTAAATTCTGTGCACAGACTTTGAGATCTATGCTTTAGACTGTATCTAAACCTGCTCCAACATGGACTGACATTCTGGCCTACTTTCAGCCGATGCGACTTGTCTGTCGCTGAACAGTCGCTTTTTATGTATTCAGCACCTATGTATAATGTTGTAAAAATGCTCTAGAAGCTAAAGTCGCAGAAATGTCACACATATTTGGCCTGCAACTTTCTGTGCGACAAATTCAGACAGGAAAAATCAGTATAAATCCTTAGAAAATTATCCCCCAGTGTCTCCATCTGCTGGCGGTATTGAATAAGCATTGCTGCACTGATGGGGTATGCATTAGACGAAAAAAAAGAAGAAAAAGAAGAATAATACGCCCAGAAAAGAGGCGAAAAGGAGAAAAACGTAAAAAAACGTGAAAAAAAAGTAAGAGGAAGAGAAGGGAAAAAAAGGTGGAAATGGGTTTAAAAGTGATTTCGGTGGAGAAATATATATATATATATATATATATATATATATATATATATATGCGCACACACACACATAGATATAAACGTATTCTCCGTTGAGATATTGCAGCCGCTGCTGTGTCCAGGCCCAGGAGCCTTAGCACTGTGCTGTGATGTCACTCAATACCACTGACATCACTAGGTGTAAACAACATCTCTCCTTTGCTGTGTATGTGACTATGGAGCTGTTTGGTGATGTCGTCTATTACGGCCTTCATAGAAGCAACAGGAGATTGTTGCATCCATCTTGAACCCTCAGAACTACAGTGCTATGATGTCACTCACTTCCACAGGCCTTGCAGAGTGTAAACAACAACAACCCAGCTTTGTTGTGTATGTAACCAAAGGGATTTGTGATGTCACCTAGAACCTTCACAGCAGCGACAGCTTTATGAGGAGCATCAGCACTGCTCTGCCTGAGCAGAACCATCACCGCCATAGGTTGTCAAATAACCCGGATTTAACCCACACAGGTAAGTCCAATGGGGTGCAGGCATGTCCTCTATGCTTACAGCTTCCCGTGGGTGTTGGTTTGATACCGTTTGGGGACAGCCAAGAAGGCATCTGCAGGCAACAAAGGTAGGTGTGTGCTTGTGTGTGTGTTTCCTATGCAGATCCTAAGCCCAGTGTCACATGCAAGTAGGAGGAGTAAGAAGGGTTCCTGGCAAATCCGGGTTATGGATTGCATTTAAAAAGGCCCCGTGGGAGTGCAATGGGCCCCTGTCTTGCTGCTTAGCAATAATGGTATGGGTTTAGGTTCTGCTGTGTGTACTGGTGGTTGACTGCCCCCCAGCCCAGAGTGTGCATGGAAAATTGTCTGGCAGCCTCCCTGACAGCAAGCAGTGATAGTGCCCATGAAGGGGACCTTGTTGGGCCCGCCCCTTTCACGGTTATCGCTTCTCGGCCTTTTGGCTAAGATCAAGTGTAGTATCTGTTCTTATCAGTTTAATATCTGATACGTCCCCTATCTGGGGACCATATATTAAATGGATTTTTGAGAACGGGGGCCGATTTCGAAGCTTGCTTCCGTCGCCCTATGCATTGACCCGATATGGCAGTATCTTCGGGTACAGTGCACCACCCCCTTACAGGGTTAAAAAGAAAGATTCCTACTTTCATTGCTACCTGCTTGCTGGCTAGCCAGCTAGCCAGCCCTGTGGGCCTTGCTGCTGCTGCAGCCAAAAAACAAAAGGTGGTGCTGCTGCTGCTTCTGCTGCTTCTGCTTCTGCTTGTGTCTGGCCCCTGTTGGAGCGTCCAGGCACAGGACTTCTGCTGCTGCTGACTAAATGGCCTCCTTAATTGGATCATTTGAGTAGCCAGCACACCTGTGCAGGTAGGGCATGACATGATAGGCAGCTGCCTTGATAGCGGGTGGGTGCTGAATGTTCCTAATTGACAAAATAAGATTAATGCTTATGAAGAAATATAAAATCTCATCCCTTCCCCAATATCGCGCCACACCCCTACCCCTTAATTCCCTGGTTGAACGTGATGGACATATGTCTTTTTTCGACCGTACTAACTATGTAACTATGTAACATAACATGGGGGGGGGGGGGGGGGCGGTCTCCTGGCTGTTCACACAGGTGTGTCATTGCTGTACATTGACCATGCATTGCTTCTGTGGTATTGCAAAGGCAAAGACAAATGCTTCCAGCCATCCATTGCACTAATGGATTGGTCATCAGCTGGCTGTCTATGTCCCGCATCAATATAGACCAAAGTACAGAGGGTTAGGCTATGCTATTGTGCACCTACCTGATGCATCAGAAGGTGCGAGGCCCTTGCTAAATTCTGTGCACAGACTTTGAGATCTATGCTTTAGACTGTATCTAAACCTGCTCCAACATGGACTGACATTCTGGCCTACTTTCAGCCGATGCGACTTGTCTGTCGCTGAACAGTCGCTTTTTATGTATTCAGCACCTATGTATAATGTTGTAAAAATGCTCTAGAAGCTAAAGTCGCAGAAATGTCACACATATTTGGCCTGCAACTTTCTGTGCGACAAATTCAGACAGGAAAAATCAGTATAAATCCTTAGAAAATTATCCCCCAGTGTCTCCATCTGCTGGCGGTATTGAATAAGCATTGCTGCACTGATGGGGTATGCATTAGACGAAAAAAAAGAAGAAAAAGAAGAATAATACGCCCAGAAAAGAGGCGAAAAGGAGAAAAACGTAAAAAAACGTGAAAAAAAAGTAAGAGGAAGAGAAGGGAAAAAAAGGTGGAAATGGGTTTAAAAGTGATTTCGGCGGAGAAATATATATATATATATATATATATATCTATATATATATATATATATATATATGCGCACACACACACATAGATATAAACGTATTCTCCGTTGAGATATTGCAGCCGCTGCTGTGTCCAGGCCCAGGAGCCTTAGCACTGTGCTGTGATGTCACTCAATACCACTGACATCACTAGGTGTAAACAACATCTCTCCTTTGCTGTGTATGTGACTATGGAGCTGTTTGGTGATGTCGTCTATTACGGCCTTCATAGAAGCAACAGGAGATTGTTGCATCCATCTTGAACCCTCAGAACTACAGTGCTATGATGTCACTCACTTCCACAGGCCTTGCAGAGTGTAAACAACAACAACCCAGCTTTGTTGTGTATGTAACCAAAGGGATTTGTGATGTCACCTAGAACCTTCACAGCAGCGACAGCTTTATGAGGAGCATCAGCACTGCTCTGCCTGAGCAGAACCATCACCGCCATAGGTTGTCAAATAACCCGGATTTAACCCACACAGGTAAGTCCAATGGGGTGCAGGCATGTCCTCTATGCTTACAGCTTCCCGTGGGTGTTGGTTTGATACCGTTTGGGGACAGCCAAGGAGGCATCTGCAGGCAACAAAGGTAGGTGTGTGCTTGTGTGTGTGTTTCCTATGCAGATCCTAAGCCCAGTGTCACATGCAAGTAGGAGGAGTAAGAAGGGTTCCTGGCAAATCCGGGTTATGGATTGCATTTAAAAAGGCCCCGTGGGAGTGCAATGGGCCCCTGTCTTGCTGCTTAGCAATAATGGTATGGGTTTAGGTTCTGCTGTGTGTACTGGTGGTTGACTGCCCCCCAGCCCAGAGTGTGCATGGAAAATTGTCTGGCAGCCTCCCTGACAGCAAGCAGTGATAGTGCCCATGAAGGGGACCTTGTTGGGCCCGCCCCTTTCACGGTTATCGCTTCTCGGCCTTTTGGCTAAGATCAAGTGTAGTATCTGTTCTTATCAGTTTAATATCTGATACGTCCCCTATCTGGGGACCATATATTAAATGGATTTTTGAGAACGGGGGCCGATTTCGAAGCTTGCTTCCGTCGCCCTATGCATTGACCCGATATGGCAGTATCTTCGGGTACAGTGCACCACCCCCTTACAGGGTTAAAAAGAAAGATTCCTACTTTCATTGCTACCTGCTTGCTGGCTAGCCAGCTAGCCAGCCCTGTGGGCCTTGCTGCTGCTGCAGCCAAAAAACAAAAGGTGGTGCTGCTGCTGCTGCTTCTGCTGCTTCTGCTTCTGCTTGTGTCTGGCCCCTGTTGGAGCGTCCAGGCACAGGACTTCTGCTGCTGCTGACTAAATGGCCTCCTTAATTGGATCATTTGAGTAGGCAGCACACCTGTGCAGGTAGGGCATGACATGATAGGCAGCTGCCTTGATAGCGGGTGGGTGCTGAATGTTCCTAATTGACAAAATAAGATTAATGCTTATGAAGAAATATAAAATCTCATCCCTTCCCCAATATCGCGCCACACCCCTACCCCTTAATTCCCTGGTTGAACGTGATGGACATATGTCTTTTTTCGACCGTACTAACTATGTAACTATGTAACATAACATGGGGGGGGGGGGGGGGGGGGTCTCCTGGCTGTTCACACAGGTGTGTCATTGCTGTACATTGACCATGCATTGCTTCTGTGGTATTGCAAAGGCAAAGACAAATGCTTCCAGCCATCCATTGCACTAATGGATTGGTCATCAGCTGGCTGTCTATGTCCCGCATCAATATAGACCAAAGTACAGAGGGTTAGGCTATGCTATTGTGCACCTACCTGATGCATCAGAAGGTGCGAGGCCCTTGCTAAATTCTGTGCACAGACTTTGAGATCTATGCTTTAGACTGTATCTAAACCTGCTCCAACATGGACTGACATTCTGGCCTACTTTCAGCCGATGCGACTTGTCTGTCGCTGAACAGTCGCTTTTTATGTATTCAGCACCTATGTATAATGTTGTAAAAATGCTCTAGAAGCTAAAGTCGCAGAAATGTCACACATATTTGGCCTGCAACTTTCTGTGCGACAAATTCAGACAGGAAAAATCAGTATAAATCCTTAGAAAATTATCCCCCAGTGTCTCCATCTGCTGGCGGTATTGAATAAGCATTGCTGCACTGATGGGGTATGCATTAGACGAAAAAAAAGAAGAAAAAAAAGAAGAAAAAGAAGAATAATACGCCAGAAAAGAGGCGAAAAGGAGAAAAACGTAAAAAAAACGTGAAAAAAAAGTAAGAGGAAGAGAAGGGAAAAAAAGGTGGAAATGGGTTTAAAAGTGATTTCGGGCGGAGTAAATATATATATATATATATATAATATATATATATATATATATATATAAATGCGCACACACACACATAGATATAAACGTATTCTCCGTTGAGATATTGCAGTCCGCTGCTGTGTCCAGGCCAGGAGCCTTAGCACTGTGCTGTGATGTCACTCAATACCACTGACATCACTAGGTGTAAACAACATCTCTCCTTGTGCTGTGTATGTGACTATGGAGCTGTTTGGTGATGTCGTCTATTACGGCCTTCATAGAAGCAACAGGAGATTGTTGCATCCATCTTGAACCCTCAGAACTACAGTGCGTATGATGTCACTCACTTCCACAGGCCTTGCAGAGTGTAAACAACAACAACCCAGCTTTTGTTGTGGTATGTAACCAAAGGGATTTGTGATGTCACCTAGAACCTTCACAGCAGCGACAGCTTTATGAGGAGCATCAGCACTGCTCTGCCTGAGCAGAACCATCACCGCCATAGGTTGTCAAATAACCCGGATTTAACCCACACAGGTAAGTCCAATGGGGTGCAGGCATGTCCTCTATGCTTACAGCTTCCCGTGGGTGTTGTGTTTGATACCGTTTGGGGACAGCCAAGGAGGTATCTGCAGGCAACAAAGGTAGGTGTGTGCTTGTGTGTGTGTTTCCTATGCAGATCCTAAGCCCAGTGTCACATGCAAGTAGGAGGAGTAAGAAGGGTTCCTGGCAAATCCGGGTTATGGATTGCATTTAAAAAGGCCCCGTGGGAGTGCAATGGGCCCCTGTCTTGCTGCTTAGCATTAATGGTATGGGTTTAGGTTCTGCTGTTGTGTACTGGTGGTTGACTGCCCCCCAGCCCAGAGTGTGCATGGAAAATTGTCTGGCAGCCTCCCTGACAGGCAAGCAGTGATAGTGCCCATGAAGGGGACCTTGTTGGGCCCGCCCCTTTCACGGTTATCGCTTCTCGGCCTTTTGGCTAAGATCAAGTGTAGTATCTGTTCTTATCAGTTTAATATCTGATACGTCCCCCTATTCTGGGGACCATATATTTAATGGATTTTTGAGAACGGGGGCCGATTTCGAAGCTTGCTTCCGTCGCCCTATGCATTGACCCGATATGGCAGTATCTTCGGGTACAGTGCACCACCCCCTTACAGGGTTAAAAAGAAAGATTCCTACTTTCATTGCTACCTGCTTGCTGGCTAGCCAGCTAGCCAGCCCTGTGGGCCTTGCTGCTGCTGCAGCCAAAAACAAAAGGTGGTGCTGCTGCTGCTTCTGCTGCTTCTGCTTCTGCTTGTGTCTGGCCCTGTTGGAGCGTCCAGGCACAGGACTTCTGCTGCTGCTGACTAAATGGCCTCCTTAATTGGATCATTTGAGTAGCCAGCACACCTGTGCAGGTAGGGCATGACATGATAGGCAGCTGCCTTGATAGCGGGTGGGTGCTGAATGTTCCTAATTGACAAAATAAGATTAATGCTTATGAAGAAATATAAAATCTCATCCCTTCCCCAATATCGCGCCACACCCCTACCCCTTAATTCCCTGGTTGAACGTGATGGACATATGTCTTTTTTCGACCGTACTAAACTATGTAACTATGTAACATAACATGGGGGGGGGGGGGGGGGGGGTCTCCTGGCTGTTCACACAGGTGTGTCATTGCTGTACATTGACCATGCATTGCTTCTGTGGTATTGCAAAGGCAAAGACAAATGCTTCCAGCCATCCATTGCACTAATGGATTGGGTCATCAGCTGGCTGTCTATGTCCCGCATCAATATAGACCAAAGTACAGAGGGTTAGGCTATGCTATTGTGCACCTACCTGATGCATCAGAAGGTGCGAGGCCCTTGCTAAATTCTGTGCACAGACTTTGAGATCTATGCTTTAGACTGTATCTAAACCTGCTCCAACATGGACTGACATTCTGGCCTACTTTCAGCCGATGCGACTTGTCTGTCGCTGAACAGTCGCTTTTTTATGTATTCAGCACCTATGTATAATGTTGTAAAAATGCTCTAGAAGCTAAAGTCGCAGAAATGTCACACATATTTGGCCTGCAACTTTCTGTGCGACAAATTCAGACAGGAAAAATCAGTATAAATCCTTAGAAAATTATCCCCCAGTGTCTCCATCTGCTTGGCGGTATTGAATAAGCATTGCTGCACTGATGGGGTATGCATTAGACGAAAAAAAAGAAGAAAAAGAAGAATAATACGCCCAGAAAAGAGGCGAAAAGGAGAAAAACGTAAAAAAACGTGAAAAAAAAGTAAGAGGAAGAGAAGGGAAAAAAAGGTGGAAATGGGTTTAAAAGTGATTTCGGCTGGAGAAATATATATATATATATATATATATATATATATATATATATATATATGCGCACACACACACATAGATATAAACGTATTCTCCGTTGAGATATTGCAGCCGCTGCTGTGTCCAGGCCCAGGAGCCTTAGCACTGTGCTGTGATGTCACTCAATACCACTGACATCACTAGGTGTAAACAACATCTCTCCTTTGCTGTGTATGTGACTATGGAGCTGTTTGGTGATGTCGTCTATTACGGCCTTCATAGAAGCAACAGGAGATTGTTGCATCCATCTTGAACCTCAGAACTACAGTGCTATGATGTCACTCACTTCCACAGGCCTTGCAGAGTGTAAACAACAACAACCCAGCTTTGTTGTGTATGTAACCAAAGGGATTTGTGATGTCACCTAGAACCTTCACAGCAGCGACAGCTTTATAGAGGAGCATCAGCACTGCTCTGCCTGAGCAGAACCATCACCGCCATAGGTTGTCAAATAACCCGGATTTAACCCACACAGGGTAAGTCCAATGGGGTGCAGGCATGTCCTCTATGCTTACAGCTTCCCGTGGGTGTTGGTTTGATACCGTTTGGGGACAGCCAAGGAGGCATCTGCAGGCAACAAAGGTAGGTGTGTGCTTGTGTGTGTGTTTCCTATGCAGATCCTAAGCCCAGTGTCACATGCAAGTAGGAGGAGTAAGAAGGGTTCCTGGCAAATCCGGGTTATGGATTGCATTTAAAAAGGCCCCGTGGGAGTGCAATGGGCCCCTGTCTTGCTGCTTAGCAATAATGGTATGGGTTTAGGTTCTGCTGTGTGTACTGGTGGTTGACTGCCCCCCAGCCCAGAGTGTGCATGGAAAATTGTCTGGCAGCCTCCCTGACAGCAAGCAGTGATAGTGCCCATGAAGGGGACCCTTGTTGGGCCCGCCCCTTTCACGGTTATCGCTTCTACGGCCTTTTGGCTAAGATCAAGTGTAGTATCTGTTCTTATCAGTTTAATATCTGATACGTCCCCTATCTGGGGACCATATATTAAATGGATTTTTGAGAACGGGGGCCGATTTCGAAGCTTGCTTCCGTCGCCCTATGCATTGACCCGATATGGCAGTATCTTCGGGTACAGTGCACCACCCCCTTACAGGGTTAAAAAGAAAGATTCCTACTTTCATTGCTACCTGCTTGCTGGCTAGCCAGCTAGCCAGCCCTGTGGGGCCCTTGCTGCTGCTGCAGCCAAAAAAACAAAAGGTGGTGCTGCTGCTGCTTCTGCTGCTTCTGCTTCTGCTTGTGTCTGGCCCCTGTTGGAGCGTCCAGGCACAGGACTTCTGCTGCTGCTGACTAAATGGCCTCCTTAATTGGATCATTTGAGTAGCCAGCACACCTGTGCAGGTAGGGCATGACATGATAGGCAGCTGCCTTGATAGCGGGTGGGTGCTGAATGTTCCTAATTGACAAAATAAGATTAATGCTTATGAAGAAATATAAAATCTCATCCCTTCCCCAATATCGCGCCACACCCCTACCCCTTAATTCCCTGGTTGAACGTGATGGACATATGTCTTTTTTCGACCGTACTAACTATGTAACTATGTAACATAACATGGGGGGGGGGGGGGGGGGTCTCCTGGCTGTTCACACAGGTGTGTCATTGCTGTACATTGACCATGCATTGCTTCTGTGGTATTGCAAAGGCAAAGACAAATGCTTCCAGCCATCCATTGCACTAATGGATTGGTCATCAGCTGGCTGTCTATGTCCCGCATCAATATAGACCAAAGTACAGAGGGTTAGGCTATGCTATTGTGCACCTACCTGATGCATCAGAAGGTGCGAGGCCCTTGCTAAATTCTGTGCACAGACTTTGAGATCTATGCTTTAGACTGTATCTAAACCTGCTCCAACATGGACTGACATTCTGGCCTACTTTCAGCCGATGCGACTTGTCTGTCGCTGAACAGTCGCTTTTTATGTATTCAGCACCTATGTATAATGTTGTAAAAATGCTCTAGAAGCTAAAGTCGCAGAAATGTCACACATATTTGGCCTGCAACTTTCTGTGCGACAAATTCAGACAGGAAAAATCAGTATAAATCCTTAGAAAATTATCCCCCAGTGTCTCCATCTGCTGGCGGTATTGAATAAGCATTGCTGCACTGATGGGGTATGCATTAGACGAAAAAAAAGAAGAAAAAGAAGAATAATACGCCCAGAAAAGGCGAAAAGGAGAAAAACGTAAAAAAACGTGAAAAAAAAGTAAGAGGAAGAGAAGGGAAAAAAAGGTGGAAATGGGTTTAAAAGTGATTTCGGCGGAGAAAAATATATATATATATATATATATATATATATATATATATATATGCGCACACACACACATAGATATAAACGTATTCTCCGTTGAGATATTGCAGCCGCTGCTGTGTCCAGGGCCCAGGAGCCTTAGCACTGTGCTGTGATGTCACTCAATACCACTGACATCACTAGGTGTAAACAACATCTCTCCTTTGCTGTGTATGTGACTATGGAGCTGTTTGGTGATGTCGTCTATTACGGCCTTCATAGAAGCAACAGGAGATTGTTGCATCCATCTTGAACCCTCAGAACTACAGTGCTATGATGTCACTCACTTCCACAGGCCTTGCAGAGTGTAAACAACAACAACCCAGCTTTGTTGTGTATGTAACCAAAGGATTTGTGATGTCACCTAGAACCTTCACAGCAGCGACAGCTTTATGAGGAGCATCAGCACTGCTCTGCCTGAGCAGAACCATCACCGCCATAGGTTGTCAAATAACCCGGATTTAACCCACACAGGTAAGTCCAATGGGGTGCAGGCATGTCCTCTATGCTTACAGCTTCCCGTGGGTGTTGGTTTGATACCGTTTGGGGACAGCCAAGGAGGCATCTGCAGGCAACAAAGGTAGGTGTGTGCTTGTGTGTGTGTTTCCTATGCAGATCCTAAGCCCAGTGTCACATGCAAGTAGGAGGAGTAAGAAGGGTTCCTGGCAAATCCGGGTTATGGATTGCATTTAAAAAGGCCCCGTGGGAGTGCAATGGGCCCCTGTCTTGCTGCTTAGCAATAATGGTATGGGTTTAGGTTCTGCTGTGTGTACTGGTGGTTGACTGCCCCCCAGCCCAGAGTGTGCATGGAAAATTGTCTGGCAGCCTCCCTGACAGCAAGCAGTGATAGTGCCCATGAAGGGGACCTTGTTGGGCCCGCCCCTTTCACGGTTATCGCTTCTCGGCCTTTTGGCTAAGATCAAGTGTAGTATCTGTTCTTATCAGTTTAATATCTGATACGTCCCCTATCTGGGGACCATATATTAAATGGATTTTTGAGAACGGGGGCCGATTTCGAAGCTTGCTTCCGTCGCCCTATGCATTGACCCGATATGGCAGTATCTTCGGGTACAGTGCACCACCCCCTTACAGGGTTAAAAAGAAAGATTCCTACTTTCATTGCTACCTGCTTGCTGGCTAGCCAGCTAGCCAGCCCTGTGGGCCTTGCTGCTGCTGCAGCCAAAAAACAAAAGGTGGTGCTGCTGCTGCTTCTGCTGCTTCTGCTTCTGCTTGTGTCTGGCCCCTGTTGGAGCGTCCAGGCACAGGACTTCTGCTGCTGCTGACTAAATGGCCTCCTTAATTGGATCATTTGAGTAGCCAGCACACCTGTGCAGGTAGGGCATGACATGATAGGCAGCTGCCTTGATAGCGGGTGGGTGCTGAATGTTCCTAATTGACAAAATAAGATTAATGCTTATGAAGAAATATAAAATCTCATCCCTTCCCCAATATCGCGCCACACCCCTACCCCTTAATTCCCTGGTTGAACGTGATGGACATATGTCTTTTTTCGACCGTACTAACTATGTAACTATGTAACATAACATGGGGGGGGGGGGGGGGGGTCTCCTGGCTGTTCACACAGGTGTGTCATTGCTGTACATTGACCATGCATTGCTTCTGTGGTATTGCAAAGGCAAAGACAAATGCTTCCAGCCATCCATTGCACTAATGGATTGGTCATCAGCTGGCTGTCTATGTCCCGCATCAATATAGACCAAAGTACAGAGGGTTAGGCTATGCTATTGTGCACCTACCTGATGCATCAGAAGGTGCGAGGCCCTTGCTAAATTCTGTGCACAGACTTTGAGATCTATGCTTTAGACTGTATCTAAACCTGCTCCAACATGGACTGACATTCTGGCCTACTTTCAGCCGATGCGACTTGTCTGTCGCTGAACAGTCGCTTTTTATGTATTCAGCACCTATGTATAATGTTGTAAAAATGCTCTAGAAGCTAAAGTCGCAGAAATGTCACACATATTTGGCCTGCAACTTTCTGTGCGACAAATTCAGACAGGAAAAATCAGTATAAATCCTTAGAAAATTATCCCCCAGTGTCTCCATCTGCTGGCGGTATTGAATAAGCATTGCTGTCACTGATGGGGTATGCATTAGACGAAAAAAAAGAAGAAAAAGAAGAATAATACGCCCAGAAAAGAGGCGAAAAGGAGAAAAACGTAAAAAAACGTGAAAAAAAAGTAAGAGGAAGAGAAGGGAAAAAAAGGTGGAAATGGGTTTAAAAGTGATTTCGGCGGAGAAATATATATATATATATATATATATATATATATATATATATATATATGCGCACACACACACATAGATATAAACGTATTCTCCGTTGAGATATTGCAGCCGCTGCTGTGTCCAGGCCCAGGAGCCTTAGCACTGTGCTGTGATGTCACTCAATACCACTGACATCACTAGGTGTAAACAACATCTCTCCTTTGCTGTGTATGTGACTATGGAGCTGTTTGGTGATGTCGTCTATTACGGCCTTCATAGAAGCAACAGGAGATTGTTGCATCCATCTTGAACCCTCAGAACTACAGTGCTATGATGTCACTCACTTCCACAGGCCTTGCAGAGTGTAAACAACAACAACCCAGCTTTGTTGTGTATGTAACCAAAGGGATTTGTGATGTCACCTAGAACCTTCACAGCAGCGACAGCTTTATGAGGAGCATCAGCACTGCTCTGCCTGAGCAGAACCATCACCGCCATAGGTTGTCAAATAACCCGGATTTAACCCACACAGGTAAGTCCAATGGGGTGCAGGCATGTCCTCTATGCTTACAGCTTCCCGTGGGTGTTGGTTTGATACCGTTTGGGGACAGCCAAGGAGGCATCTGCAGGCAACAAAGGTAGGTGTGTGCTTGTGTGTGTGTTTCCTATGCAGATCCTAAGCCCAGTGTCACATGCAAGTAGGAGGAGTAAGAAGGGTTCCTGGCAAATCCGGGTTATGGATTGCATTTAAAAAGGCCCCGTGGGAGTGCAATGGGCCCCTGTCTTGCTGCTTAGCAATAATGGTATGGGTTTAGGTTCTGCTGTGTGTACTGGTGGTTGACTGCCCCCCAGCCCAGAGTGTGCATGGAAAATTGTCTGGCAGCCTCCCTGACAGCAAGCAGTGATAGTGCCCATGAAGGGGACCTTGTTGGGCCCGCCCCTTTCACGGTTATCGCTTCTCGGCCTTTTGGCTAAGATCAAGTGTAGTATCTGTTCTTATCAGTTTAATATCTGATACGTCCCCTATCTGGGGACCATATATTAAATGGATTTTTGAGAACGGGGGCCGATTTCGAAGCTTGCTTCCGTCGCCCTATGCATTGACCCGATATGGCAGTATCTTCGGGTACAGTGCACCACCCCCTTACAGGGTTAAAAAGAAAGATTCCTACTTTCATTGCTACCTGCTTGCTGGCTAGCCAGCTAGCCAGCCCTGTGGGCCTTGCTGCTGCTGCAGCCAAAAAACAAAAGGTGGTGCTGCTGCTGCTTCTGCTGCTTCTGCTTCTGCTTGTGTCTGGCCCCTGTTGGAGCGTCCAGGCACAGGACTTCTGCTGCTGCTGACTAAATGGCCTCCTTAATTGGATCATTTGAGTAGCCAGCACACCTGTGCAGGTAGGGCATGACATGATAGGCAGCTGCCTTGATAGCGGGTGGGTGCTGAATGTTCCTAATTGACAAAATAAGATTAATGCTTATGAAGAAATATAAAATCTCATCCCTTCCCCAATATCGCGCCACACCCCTACCCCTTAATTCCCTGGTTGAACGTGATGGACATATGTCTTTTTTCGACCGTACTAACTATGTAACTATGTAACATAACATGGGGGGGGGGGGGGTCTCCTGGCTGTTCACACAGGTGTGTCATTGCTGTACATTGACCATGCATTGCTTCTGTGGTATTGCAAAGGCAAAGACAAATGCTTCCAGCCATCCATTGCACTAATGGATTGGTCATCAGCTGGCTGTCTATGTCCCGCATCAATATAGACCAAAGTACAGAGGGTTAGGCTATGCTATTGTGCACCTACCTGATGCATCAGAAGGTGCGAGGCCCTTGCTAAATTCTGTGCACAGACTTTGAGATCTATGCTTTAGACTGTATCTAAACCTGCTCCAACATGGACTGACATTCTGGCCTACTTTCAGCCGATGCGACTTGTCTGTCGCTGAACAGTCGCTTTTTATGTATTCAGCACCTATGTATAATGTTGTAAAAATGCTCTAGAAGCTAAAGTCGCAGAAATGTCACACATATTTGGCCTGCAACTTTCTGTGCGACAAATTCAGACAGGAAAAATCAGTATAAATCCTTAGAAAATTATCCCCCAGTGTCTCCATCTGCTGGCGGTATTGAATAAGCATTGCTGCACTGATGGGGTATGCATTAGACGAAAAAAAAGAAGAAAAAGAAGAATAATACGCCCAGAAAAGAGGCGAAAAGGAGAAAAACGTAAAAAAACGTGAAAAAAAAGTAAGAGGAAGAGAAGGGAAAAAAAGGTGGAAATGGGTTTAAAAGTGATTTCGGCGGAGAAATATATATATATATATATATATATATATATATATATATATATATATGCGCACACACACACATAGATATAAACGTATTCTCCGTTGAGATATTGCAGCCGCTGCTGTGTCCAGGCCCAGGAGCCTTAGCACTGTGCTGTGATGTCACTCAATACCACTGACATCACTAGGTGTAAACAACATCTCTCCTTTGCTGTGTATGTGACTATGGAGCTGTTTGGTGATGTCGTCTATTACGGCCTTCATAGAAGCAACAGGAGATTGTTGCATCCATCTTGAACCCTCAGAACTACAGTGCTATGATGTCACTCACTTCCACAGGCCTTGCAGAGTGTAAACAACAACAACCCAGCTTTGTTGTGTATGTAACCAAAGGGATTTGTGATGTCACCTAGAACCTTCACAGCAGCGACAGCTTTATGAGGAGCATCAGCACTGCTCTGCCTGAGCAGAACCATCACCGCCATAGGTTGTCAAATAACCCGGATTTAACCCACACAGGTAAGTCCAATGGGGTGCAGGCATGTCCTCTATGCTTACAGCTTCCCGTGGGTGTTGGTTTGATACCGTTTGGGGACAGCCAAGGAGGCATCTGCAGGCAACAAAGGTAGGTGTGTGCTTGTGTGTGTGTTTCCTATGCAGATCCTAAGCCCAGTGTCACATGCAAGTAGGAGGAGTAAGAAGGGTTCCTGGCAAATCCGGGTTATGGATTGCATTTAAAAAGGCCCCGTGGGAGTGCAATGGGCCCCTGTCTTGCTGCTTAGCAATAATGGTATGGGTTTAGGTTCTGCTGTGTGTACTGGTGGTTGACTGCCCCCCAGCCCAGAGTGTGCATGGAAAATTGTCTGGCAGCCTCCCTGACAGCAAGCAGTGATAGTGCCCATGAAGGGGACCTTGTTGGGCCCGCCCCTTTCACGGTTATCGCTTCTCGGCCTTTTGGCTAAGATCAAGTGTAGTATCTGTTCTTATCAGTTTAATATCTGATACGTCCCCTATCTGGGGACCATATATTAAATGGATTTTTGAGAACGGGGGCCGATTTCGAAGCTTGCTTCCGTCGCCCTATGCATTGACCCGATATGGCAGTATCTTCGGGTACAGTGCACCACCCCCTTACGGTTAAAAAGAAAGATTCCTACTTTCATTGCTACCTGCTTGCTGGCTAGCCAGCTAGCCAGCCCTGTGGGCCTTGCTGCTGCTGCAGCCAAAAAACAAAAGGTGGTGCTGCTGCTGCTTCTGCTGCTTCTGCTTCTGCTTGTGTCTGGCCCCTGTTGGAGCGTCCAGGCACAGGACTTCTGCTGCTGCTGACTAAATGGCCTCCTTAATTGGATCATTTGAGTAGCCAGCACACCTGTGCAGGTAGGGCATGACATGATAGGCAGCTGCCTTGATAGCGGGTGGGTGCTGAATGTTCCTAATTGACAAAATAAGATTAATGCTTATGAAGAAATATAAAATCTCATCCCTTCCCCAATATCGCGCCACACCCCTACCCCTTAATTCCCTGGTTGAACGTGATGGACATATGTCTTTTTTCGACCGTACTAACTATGTAACTATGTAACATAACATGGGGGGGGGGTCTCCTGGCTGTTCACACAGGTGTGTCATTGCTGTACATTGACCATGCATTGCTTCTGTGGTATTGCAAAGGCAAAGACAAATGCTTCCAGCCATCCATTGCACTAATGGATTGGTCATCAGCTGGCTGTCTATGTCCCGCATCAATATAGACCAAAGTACAGAGGGTTAGGCTATGCTATTGTGCACCTACCTGATGCATCAGAAGGTGCGAGGCCCTTGCTAAATTCTGTGCACAGACTTTGAGATCTATGCTTTAGACTGTATCTAAACCTGCTCCAACATGGACTGACATTCTGGCCTACTTTCAGCCGATGCGACTTGTCTGTCGCTGAACAGTCGCTTTTTATGTATTCAGCACCTATGTATAATGTTGTAAAAATGCTCTAGAAGCTAAAGTCGCAGAAATGTCACACATATTTGGCCTGCAACTTTCTGTGCGACAAATTCAGACAGGAAAAATCAGTATAAATCCTTAGAAAATTATCCCCCAGTGTCTCCATCTGCTGGCGGTATTGAATAAGCATTGCTGCACTGATGGGGTATGCATTAGACGAAAAAAAAGAAGAAAAAGAAGAATAATACGCCCAGAAAAGAGGCGAAAAGGAGAAAAACGTAAAAAAACGTGAAAAAAAAGGAAGAGGAAGAGAAGGGAAAAAAAGGTGGAAATGGGTTTAAAAGTGATTTCGGCGGAGAAATATATATATATATATATATATATATATATATATATATATATATATGCGCACACACACACATAGATATAAACGTATTCTCCGTTGAGATATTGCAGCCGCTGCTGTGTCCAGGCCCAGGAGCCTTAGCACTGTGCTGTGATGTCACTCAATACCACTGACATCACTAGGTGTAAACAACATCTCTCCTTTGCTGTGTATGTGACTATGGAGCTGTTTGGTGATGTCGTCTATTACGGCCTTCATAGAAGCAACAGGAGATTGTTGCATCCATCTTGAACCCTCAGAACTACAGTGCTATGATGTCACTCACTTCCACAGGCCTTGCAGAGTGTAAACAACAACAACCCAGCTTTGTTGTGTATGTAACCAAAGGGATTTGTGATGTCACCTAGAACCTTCACAGCAGCGACAGCTTTATGAGGAGCATCAGCACTGCTCTGCCTGAGCAGAACCATCACCGCCATAGGTTGTCAAATAACCCGGATTTAACCCACACAGGTAAGTCCAATGGGGTGCAGGCATGTCCTCTATGCTTACAGCTTCCCGTGGGTGTTGGTTTGATACCGTTTGGGGACAGCCAAGGAGGCATCTGCAGGCAACAAAGGTAGGTGTGTGCTTGTGTGTGTGTTTCCTATGCAGATCCTAAGCCCAGTGTCACATGCAAGTAGGAGGAGTAAGAAGGGTTCCTGGCAAATCCGGGTTATGGATTGCATTTAAAAAGGCCCCGTGGGAGTGCAATGGGCCCCTGTCTTGCTGCTTAGCAATAATGGTATGGGTTTAGGTTCTGCTGTGTGTACTGGTGGTTGACTGCCCCCCAGCCCAGAGTGTGCATGGAAAATTGTCTGGCAGCCTCCCTGACAGCAAGCAGTGATAGTGCCCATGAAGGGGACCTTGTTGGGCCCGCCCCTTTCACGGTTATCGCTTCTCGGCCTTTTGGCTAAGATCAAGTGTAGTATCTGTTCTTATCAGTTTAATATCTGATACGTCCCCTATCTGGGGACCATATATTAAATGGATTTTTGAGAACGGGGGCCGATTTCGAAGCTTGCTTCCGTCGCCCTATGCATTGACCCGATATGGCAGTATCTTCGGGTACAGTGCACCACCCCCTTACAGGGTTAAAAAGAAAGATTCCTACTTTCATTGCTACCTGCTTGCTGGCTAGCCAGCTAGCCAGCCCTGTGGGCCTTGCTGCTGCTGCAGCCAAAAAACAAAAGGTGGTGCTGCTGCTGCTTCTGCTGCTTCTGCTTCTGCTTGTGTCTGGCCCCTGTTGGAGCGTCCAGGCACAGGACTTCTGCTGCTGCTGACTAAATGGCCTCCTTAATTGGATCATTTGAGTAGCCAGCACACCTGTGCAGGTAGGGCATGACATGATAGGCAGCTGCCTTGATAGCGGGTGGGTGCTGAATGTTCCTAATTGACAAAATAAGATTAATGCTTATGAAGAAATATAAAATCTCATCCCTTCCCCAATATCGCGCCACACCCCTACCCCTTAATTCCCTGGTTGAACGTGATGGACATATGTCTTTTTTCGACCGTACTAACTATGTAACTATGTAACATAACATGGGGGGGGGTCTCCTGGCTGTTCACACAGGTGTGTCATTGCTGTACATTGACCATGCATTGCTTCTGTGGTATTGCAAAGGCAAAGACAAATGCTTCCAGCCATCCATTGCACTAATGGATTGGTCATCAGCTGGCTGTCTATGTCCCGCATCAATATAGACCAAAGTACAGAGGGTTAGGCTATGCTATTGTGCACCTACCTGATGCATCAGAAGGTGCGAGGCCCTTGCTAAATTCTGTGCACAGACTTTGAGATCTATGCTTTAGACTGTATCTAAACCTGCTCCAACATGGACTGACATTCTGGCCTACTTTCAGCCGATGCGACTTGTCTGTCGCTGAACAGTCGCTTTTTATGTATTCAGCACCTATGTATAATGTTGTAAAAATGCTCTAGAAGCTAAAGTCGCAGAAATGTCACACATATTTGGCCTGCAACTTTCTGTGCGACAAATTCAGACAGGAAAAATCAGTATAAATCCTTAGAAAATTATCCCCCAGTGTCTCCATCTGCTGGCGGTATTGAATAAGCATTGCTGCACTGATGGGGTATGCATTAGACGAAAAAAAAGAAGAAAAAGAAGAATAATACGCCCAGAAAAGAGGCGAAAAGGAGAAAAACGTAAAAAAACGTGAAAAAAAAGTAAGAGGAAGAGAAGGGAAAAAAAGGTGGAAATGGGTTTAAAAGTGATTTCGGCGGAGAAATATATATATATATATATATATATATATATATATATATGCGCACACACACACATAGATATAAACGTATTCTCCGTTGAGATATTGCAGCCGCTGCTGTGTCCAGGCCCAGGAGCCTTAGCACTGTGCTGTGATGTCACTCAATACCACTGACATCACTAGGTGTAAACAACATCTCTCCTTTGCTGTGTATGTGACTATGGAGCTGTTTGGTGATGTCGTCTATTACGGCCTTCATAGAAGCAACAGGAGATTGTTGCATCCATCTTGAACCCTCAGAACTACAGTGCTATGATGTCACTCACTTCCACAGGCCTTGCAGAGTGTAAACAACAACAACCCAGCTTTGTTGTGTATGTAACCAAAGGGATTTGTGATGTCACCTAGAACCTTCACAGCAGCGACAGCTTTATGAGGAGCATCAGCACTGCTCTGCCTGAGCAGAACCATCACCGCCATAGGTTGTCAAATAACCCGGATTTAACCCACACAGGTAAGTCCAATGGGGTGCAGGCATGTCCTCTATGCTTACAGCTTCCCGTGGGTGTTGGTTTGATACCGTTTGGGGACAGCCAAGGAGGCATCTGCAGGCAACAAAGGTAGGTGTGTGCTTGTGTGTGTGTTTCCTATGCAGATCCTAAGCCCAGTGTCACATGCAAGTAGGAGGAGTAAGAAGGGTTCCTGGCAAATCCGGGTTATGGATTGCATTTAAAAAGGCCCCGTGGGAGTGCAATGGGCCCCTGTCTTGCTGCTTAGCAATAATGGTATGGGTTTAGGTTCTGCTGTGTGTACTGGTGGTTGACTGCCCCCCAGCCCAGAGTGTGCATGGAAAATTGTCTGGCAGCCTCCCTGACAGCAAGCAGTGATAGTGCCCATGAAGGGGACCTTGTTGGGCCCGCCCCTTTCACGGTTATCGCTTCTCGGCCTTTTGGCTAAGATCAAGTGTAGTATCTGTTCTTATCAGTTTAATATCTGATACGTCCCCTATCTGGGGACCATATATTAAATGGATTTTTGAGAACGGGGGCCGATTTCGAAGCTTGCTTCCGTCGCCCTATGCATTGACCCGATATGGCAGTATCTTCGGGTACAGTGCACCACCCCCTTACAGGGTTAAAAAGAAAGATTCCTACTTTCATTGCTACCTGCTTGCTGGCTAGCCAGCTAGCCAGCCCTGTGGGCCTTGCTGCTGCTGCAGCCAAAAAACAAAAGGTGGTGCTGCTGCTGCTTCTGCTGCTTCTGCTTGTGTCTGGCCCCTGTTGGAGCGTCCAGGCACAGGACTTCTGCTGCTGCTGACTAAATGGCCTCCTTAATTGGATCATTTGAGTAGCCAGCACACCTGTGCAGGTAGGGCATGACATGATAGGCAGCTGCCTTGATAGCGGGTGGGTGCTGAATGTTCCTAATTGACAAAATAAGATTAATGCTTATGAAGAAATATAAAATCTCATCCCTTCCCCAATATCGCGCCACACCCCTACCCCTTAATTCCCTGGTTGAACGTGATGGACATATGTCTTTTTTCGACCGTACTAACTATGTAACTATGTAACATAACATGGGGGGGGGTCTCCTGGCTGTTCACACAGGTGTGTCATTGCTGTACATTGACCATGCATTGCTTCTGTGGTATTGCAAAGGCAAAGACAAATGCTTCCAGCCATCCATTGCACTAATGGATTGGTCATCAGCTGGCTGTCTATGTCCCGCATCAATATAGACCAAAGTACAGAGGGTTAGGCTATGCTATTGTGCACCTACCTGATGCATCAGAAGGTGCGAGGCCCTTGCTAAATTCTGTGCACAGACTTTGAGATCTATGCTTTAGACTGTATCTAAACCTGCTCCAACATGGACTGACATTCTGGCCTACTTTCAGCCGATGCGACTTGTCTGTCGCTGAACAGTCGCTTTTTATGTATTCAGCACCTATGTATAATGTTGTAAAAATGCTCTAGAAGCTAAAGTCGCAGAAATGTCACACATATTTGGCCTGCAACTTTCTGTGCGACAAATTCAGACAGGAAAAATCAGTATAAATCCTTAGAAAATTATCCCCCAGTGTCTCCATCTGCTGGCGGTATTGAATAAGCATTGCTGCACTGATGGGGTATGCATTAGACGAAAAAAAAGAAGAAAAAGAAGAATAATACGCCCAGAAAAGAGGCGAAAAGGAGAAAAACGTAAAAAAACGTGAAAAAAAAGTAAGAGGAAGAGAAGGGAAAAAAAGGTGGAAATGGGTTTAAAAGTGATTTCGGCGGAGAAATATATATATATATATATATATATATATATATATATATATATATATATGCGCACACACACACATAGATATAAACGTATTCTCCGTTGAGATATTGCAGCCGCTGCTGTGTCCAGGCCCAGGAGCCTTAGCACTGTGCTGTGATGTCACTCAATACCACTGACATCACTAGGTGTAAACAACATCTCTCCTTTGCTGTGTATGTGACTATGGAGCTGTTTGGTGATGTCGTCTATTATGGCCTTCATAGAAGCAACAGGAGATTGTTGCATCCATCTTGAACCCTCAGAACTACAGTGCTATGATGTCACTCACTTCCACAGGCCTTGCAGAGTGTAAACAACAACAACCCAGCTTTGTTGTGTATGTAACCAAAGGGATTTGTGATGTCACCTAGAACCTTCACAGCAGCGACAGCTTTATGAGGAGCATCAGCACTGCTCTGCCTGAGCAGAACCATCACCGCCATAGGTTGTCAAATAACCCGGATTTAACCCACACAGGTAAGTCCAATGGGGTGCAGGCATGTCCTCTATGCTTACAGCTTCCCGTGGGTGTTGGTTTGATACCGTTTGGGGACAGCCAAGGAGGCATCTGCAGGCAACAAAGGTAGGTGTGTGCTTGTGTGTGTGTTTCCTATGCAGATCCTAAGCCCAGTGTCACATGCAAGTAGGAGGAGTAAGAAGGGTTCCTGGCAAATCCGGGTTATGGATTGCATTTAAAAAGGCCCCGTGGGAGTGCAATGGGCCCCTGTCTTGCTGCTTAGCAATAATGGTATGGGTTTAGGTTCTGCTGTGTGTACTGGTGGTTGACTGCCCCCCAGCCCAGAGTGTGCATGGAAAATTGTCTGGCAGCCTCCCTGACAGCAAGCAGTGATAGTGCCCATGAAGGGGACCTTGTTGGGCCCGCCCCTTTCACGGTTATCGCTTCTCGGCCTTTTGGCTAAGATCAAGTGTAGTATCTGTTCTTATCAGTTTTCATGCTGGTGGGGATGGGTGCTGCATGGAGGATGCAGGTGTACCAGGGCTTTCCGGGGCTGGTTCTGAGGAATCAGCTCGACGGCTGCCCCGATGTGACCTGTTCCCTCCGGGTCTCGCCATGAGGCTGAGAGGGTCTAGAGCCGAGGTACTTTTGTGCCTCGGGGAGTGGTGACCCCGAGGTGCCGAAACTCACTGGGAGAATAGGCTCACTGAGTTGAAGCACGGGCACCATAATCTCTTCACCTTGTGGCACTCACCTCTTGATTCCCGGCCTTCTGGCTAGGATCAGAGAAATTTTTATAGATCCGGCCGGATGTCCGGGCAGTATATCTGCACACATTCACTTATTTATTTATTTTTTGTCTCACTGTGTCACTTTTTGCGTGTTGTGTGTTCACAGGATTTGTCAGGATGCGATAGCCCTTCTGGGTGTCCCCCCTGGCGGTCTAGGGGAGGTGTGTGTGGCCATTAGGTTCCGCACCTCCCTGCAAACACCCCGGGTACCCCTGCTTTGGCAGGGTACCTACCGTAATCGGCTCTGCGGGCAGATACCTTGGCCAACGCCAAGGGGGATGCCGGGAGCATTTGTGGTCCCCTAGTAGCTTTGGCGAAAAGGGACATCGAACCTGGAACCTCGCAGGTACCTTTTGGTCCGGAGGCGAAGGGTAAGGTTTGTTGGGGGGCCTCTCTCCTATCGGAGAAGGGCTTGCGATAGACCGCATCCTTTGTGCACGTTTTTTTTAGTGTAACACGTTTGCACTTTTTCTTGCACTTTGGGTGAATCGAAAGCACGTTCCTCGGCTTTAGATTAAAAAAAAAAAAAAAAAAAAAAAAAAAAAAAAATCTGTTCTTATCAGTTTAATATCTGATACGTCCCCTATCTGGGGACCATATATTAAATGGATTTTTGAGAACGGGGGCCGATTTCGAAGCTTGCTTCCGTCGCCCTATGCATTGACCCGATATGGCAGTATCTTCGGGTACAGTGCACCACCCCCTTACAGGGTTAAAAAGAAAGATTCCTACTTTCATTGCTACCTGCTTGCTGGCTAGCCAGCTAGCCAGCCCTGTGGGCCTTGCTGCTGCTGCAGCCAAAAAACAAAAGGTGGTGCTGCTGCTGCTTCTGCTGCTTCTGCTTCTGCTTGTGTCTGGCCCCTGTTGGAGCGTCCAGGCACAGGACTTCTGCTGCTGCTGACTAAATGGCCTCCTTAATTGGATCATTTGAGTAGCCAGCACACCTGTGCAGGTAGGGCATGACATGATAGGCAGCTGCCTTGATAGCGGGTGGGTGCTGAATGTTCCTAATTGACAAAATAAGATTAATGCTTATGAAGAAATATAAAATCTCATCCCTTCCCCAATATCGCGCCACACCCCTACCCCTTAATTCCCTGGTTGAACGTGATGGACATATGTCTTTTTTCGACCGTACTAACTATGTAACTATGTAACATAACATGGGGGGGGGTCTCCTGGCTGTTCACACAGGTGTGTCATTGCTGTACATTGACCATGCATTGCTTCTGTGGTATTGCAAAGGCAAAGACAAATGCTTCCAGCCATCCATTGCACTAATGGATTGGTCATCAGCTGGCTGTCTATGTCCCGCATCAATATAGACCAAAGTACAGAGGGTTAGGCTATGCTATTGTGCACCTACCTGATGCATCAGAAGGTGCGAGGCCCTTGCTAAATTCTGTGCACAGACTTTGAGATCTATGCTTTAGACTGTATCTAAACCTGCTCCAACATGGACTGACATTCTGGCCTACTTTCAGCCGATGCGACTTGTCTGTCGCTGAACAGTCGCTTTTTATGTATTCAGCACCTATGTATAATGTTGTAAAAATGCTCTAGAAGCTAAAGTCGCAGAAATGTCACACATATTTGGCCTGCAACTTTCTGTGCGACAAATTCAGACAGGAAAAATCAGTATAAATCCTTAGAAAATTATCCC
Source organism: Hyla sarda (assembly GCF_029499605.1). Classification (NCBI taxonomy): domain Eukaryota; kingdom Metazoa; phylum Chordata; class Amphibia; order Anura; family Hylidae; genus Hyla; species Hyla sarda. The sequence goes on from NW_026610644.1 coordinate 47,391, forward strand.
CCAGTGTCTCCATCTGCTGGCGGTATTGAATAAGCATTGCTGCACTGATGGGGTATGCATTAGACGAAAAAAAGAAGAAAAAGAAGAATAATACGCCCAGAAAAGAGGCGAAAAGGAGAAAAACGTAAAAAAACGTGAAAAAAAAGTAAGAGGAAGAGAAGGGAAAAAAAGGTGGAAATGGGTTTAAAAGTGATTTCGGCGGAGAAATATATATATATATATATATAATATATATATATATATATATATATATATATATGCGCACACACACACATAGATATAAACGTATTCTCCGTTGAGATATTGCAGCCGCTGCTGTGTCCAGGCCCAGGAGCCTTAGCACTGTGCTGTGATGTCACTCAATACCACTGACATCACTAGGTGTAAACAACATCTCTCCTTTGCTGTGTATGTGACTATGGAGCTGTTTGGTGATGTCGTCTATTACGGCCTTCATAGAAGCAACAGGAGATTGTTGCATCCATCTTGAACCCTCAGAACTACAGTGCTATGATGTCACTCACTTCCACAGGCCTTGCAGAGTGTAAACAACAACAACCCAGCTTTGTTGTGTATGTAACCAAAGGGATTTGTGATGTCACCTAGAACCTTCACAGCAGCGACAGCTTTATGAGGAGCATCAGCACTGCTCTGCCTGAGCAGAACCATCACCCGCCATAGGTTGTCAAATAACCCGGATTTAACCCACACAGGTAAGTCCAATGGGGTGCAGGCATGTCCTCTATGCTTACAGCTTCCCGTGGGTGTTGGTTTGATACCGTTTGGGGACAGCCAAGGAGGCATCTGCAGGCAACAAAGGTAGGTGTGTGCTTGTGTGTGTGTTTCCTATGCAGATCCTAAGCCCAGTGTCACATGCAAGTAGGAGGAGTAAGAAGGGTTCCTGGCAAATCCGGGTTATGGATTGCATTTAAAAAGGCCCCGTGGGAGTGCAATGGGCCCCTGTCTTGCTGCTTAGCAATAATGGTATGGGTTTAGGTTCTGCTGTGTGTACTGGTGGTTGACTGCCCCCCAGCCCAGAGTGTGCATGGAAAATTGTCTGGCAGCCTCCCTGACAGCAAGGCAGTGATAGTGCCCATGAAGGGGACCTTGTTGGGCCGCCCCCTTTCACGGTTATCGCTTCTCGGCCTTTTGGCTAAGATCAAGTGTAGTATCTGTTCTTATCAGTTTAATATCTGATACGTCCCCTATCTGGGACCATATATTAAATGGATTTTTGAGAACGGGGGCCGATTTCGAAGCTTGCTTCCGTCGCCCTATGCATTGACCCCGATATGGCAGTATCTTCGGGTACAGTGCACCACCCCCTTACAGGGTTAAAAAGAAAGATTCCTACTTTCATTGCTACCTGCTTGCTGGCTAGCCAGCTAGCCAGCCCTGTGGGCCTTGCTGCTGCTGCAGCCAAAAAACAAAAGGTGGTGCTGCTGCTGCTTCTGCTGCTTCTGCTTGTGTCTGGCCCCTGTTGGAGCGTCCAGGCACAGGACTTCTGCTGCTGCTGACTAATGGCCTCCTTAATTGGATCATTTGAGTAGCCAGCACACCTGTGCAGGTAGGGCATGACATGATAGGCAGCTGCCTTGATAGCGGGTGGGTGCTGAATGTTCCTAATTGACAAAATAAGATTAATGCTTATGAAGAAATATAAAATCTCATCCCTTCCCCAATATCGCGCCACACCCCTACCCCTTAATTCCTGGTTGAACGTGATGGACATATGTCTTTTTTCGACCGTACTAACTATGTAACTATGTAACATAACATGGGGGGGGGGTCTCCTGGCTGTTCACACAGGTGTGTCATTGCTGTACATTGACCATGGCATTGCTTCTGTGGTATTGCAAAGGCAAAGACAAATGCTTCCAGCCATCCATTGCACTAATGGATTGGTCATCAGCTGGCTGTCTATGTCCCGCATCAATATAGACCAAAGTACAGAGGGTTAGGCTATGCTATTGTGCACCTACCTGATGCATCAGAAGGTGCGAGGCCCTTGCTAAATTCTGTGCACAGACTTTGAGATCTATGCTTTAGACTGTATCTAAACCTGCTCCAACATGGACTGACATTCTGGCCTACTTTCAGCCGATGCGACTTGTCTGTCGCTGAACAGTCGCTTTTTATGTATTCAGCACCTATGTATAATGTTGTAAAAATGCTCTAGAAGCTAAAGTCGCAGAAATGTCACACATATTTGGCCTGCAACTTTCTGTGCGACAAATTCAGACAGGAAAAATCAGTATAAATCCTTAGAAAATTATCCCCAGTGTCTCATCTGCTGGCGGTATTGAATAAGCATTGCTGCACTGATGGGGTATGCATTAGACGAAAAAAAAGAAGAAAAAGAAGAATAATACGCCCAGAAAAGAGGCGAAAAGGAGAAAAACGTAAAAAAACGTGAAAAAAAGTAAGAGGAAGAGAAGGGAAAAAAAGGTGGAAATGGGTTTAAAAGTGATTTCGGCGGAGAAATATATATATATATATATATATATATATATATATATATATATATATATATAGTATATGCGCACACACACACATAGATATAAACGTATTCTCCGTTGAGATATTGCAGCCGCTGCTGTGTCCAGGCCCAGGAGCCTTAGCACTGTGCTGTGATGTCACTCAATACCACTGACATCACTAGGTGTAAACAACATCTCTCCTTTGCTGTGTATGTGACTATGGAGCTGTTTGGTGATGTCGTCTATTATGGCCTTCATAGAAGCAACAGGAGATTGTTGCATCCATCTTGAACCCTCAGAACTACAGTGCTATGATGTCACTCACTTCCACAGGCCTTGCAGAGTGTAAACAACAACAACCCAGCTTTGTTGTGTATGTAACCAAAGGGATTTGTGATGTCACCTAGAACCTTCACAGCAGCGACAGCTTTATGAGGAGCATCAGCACTGCTCTGCCTGAGCAGAACCATCACCGCCATAGGTTGTCAAATAACCCGGATTTAACCCACACAGGTAAGTCCAATGGGGTGCAGGCATGTCCTCTATGCTTACAGCTTCCCGTGGGTTGTTGGTTTGATACCGTTTGGGGACAGCCAAGGAGGCATCTGCAGGCAACAAAGGTAGGTGTGTGCTTGTGTGTGTGTTTCCTATGCAGATCCTAAGCCCAGTGTCACATGCAAGTAGGAGGAGTAAGAAGGGTTCCTGGCAAATCCGGGGTTATGGATTGCATTTAAAAAGGCCCCGTGGGAGTGCAATGGGCCCCCTGTCTTGCAGCTTAGCAATAATGGTATGGGTTTAGGTTCTGCTGTGTGTACTGGTGGTTGACTGCCCCCCAGCCCAGAGTGTGCATGGAAAATTGTCTGGCAGCCTCCCTGACAGCAAGCAGTGATAGTGCCCATGAAGGGGACCTTGTTGGGCCCGCCCCTTTCACGGTTATCGCTTCTCGCCTTTTGCTAAGATCAAGTGTAGTATCTGTTCTTATCAGGTTTAATATCTGATACGTCCCCTATCTGGGGACCATATATTAAATGGATTTTTGAGAACGGGGGCCGATTTCGAAGCTTGCTTCCGTCGCCCTATGCATTGACCCGATATGGCAGTATCTTCGGGTACAGTGCACCACCCCCTTACAGGGTTAAAAAGAAAGATTCCTACTTTCATTGCTACCTGCTTGCTGGCTAGCCAGCTAGCCAGCCCTGTGGGCCTTGCTGCTGCTGCAGCCAAAAAACAAAAGGTGGTGCTGCTGCTGCTTCTGCTGCTTCTGCTTCTGCTTGTGTCTGCCCCTGTTGGAGCGTCCAGGCACAGGACTTCTGCTGCTGCTGACTAAATGGCCTCCTTAATTGGATCATTTGAGTAGCCAGCACACCTGTGCAGGTAGGGCATGACATGATAGGCAGCTGCCTTGATAGCGGGTGGGTGCTGAATGTTCCTAATTGACAAAATAAGATTAATGCTTATGAAGAAATATAAAATCTCATCCCTTCCCCAATATCGCGCCACAACCCTACCCCTTAATTCCCTGGTTGAACGTGATGGACATATGTCTTTTTTCGACCGTACTAACTATGTAACTATGTAACATAACATGGGGGGGGGGTCTCCTGGCTGTTCACACAGGTGTGTCATTGCTGTACATTGACCATGCATTGCTTCTGTGGTATTGCAAAGGCAAAGACAAATGCTTCCAGCCATCCATTGCACTAATGGATTGGTCATCAGCTGGCTGTCTATGTCCCGCATCAATATAGACCAAAGTACAGAGGGTTAGGCTATGCTATTGTGCAACCTACCTGATGCATCAGAAGGTGCGAGGCCCTTGCTAAATTCTGTGCACAGACTTTGAGATCTATGCTTTAGACTGTATCTAAACCTGCTTCCAACATGGACTGACATTCTGGCCTACTTTCAGCCGATGCGACTTGTCTGTCGCTGAAACAGTCGCTTTTTATGTATTCAGCACCTATGTATAATGTTGTAAAAATGCTCTAGAAGCTAAAGTCGCAGAAATGTCACACATATTTGGCCTGCAACTTTCTGTGCGACAAATTCAGACAGGAAAAATCAGTATAAATCCTTAGAAAATTATCCCCCAGTGTCTCCATCTGCTGGCGGTATTGAATAAGCATTGCTGCAACTGATGGGGTATGCATTAGACGAAAAAAAAAGAAGAAAAAGAAGAATAATACGCCCAGAAAAGAGGGGCGAAAAGGAGAAAAACGTAAAAAAAACGTGAAAAAAAGTAAGAGGAAGAGAAGGGAAAAAAAGGTGGAAATGGGTTTAAAAGTGATTTCGGCGGAGAAATATATATATATATATATATATATATATATTATATATATATATATGCGCACACACACACATAGATATAAACGTATTCTCCGTTGAGATATTGCAGGCCGCTGCTGTGTCCAGGCCCAGGAGCCTTAGCACTGTGCTGTGATGTCACTCAATACCACTGACATCACTAGGTGTAAACAACATCTCTCCTTTGCTGTGTATGTGACTATGGAGCTGTTTGGTGATGTCGTCTATTAACGGCCTTCATAGAAGCAACAGGAGATTGTTGCCATCCATCTTGAACCCTCAGAACTACAGTGCTATGATGTCACTCACTTCCACAGGCCTTGCAGAGTGTAAACAACAACAACCCAGCTTTGTTGTGTATGTAACCAAAAGGGATTTGTGATGTCACCTAGAACCTTCACAGCAGCGACAGCTTTATGAGGAGCATCAGCACTGCTCTGCCTGAGCAGAACCATCACCGCCATAGGTTGTCAAATAACCCGGATTTAACCCACAACAGGTAAGTCCAATGGGGTGGCAGGCATGTCCTCTATGCTTACAGCTTCCCGTGGGTGTTGGTTTGATACCCGTTTGGGGACAGCCAAGGAGGCATCTGCAGGCAACAAAGGTAGGTGTGTGCTTGTGTGTGTGTTTCCTATGCAGATCCTAAGCCAGTGTCACATGCAAGTAGGAGGAGTAAGAAGGGTTCCTGGCAAATCCGGGTTATGGATTGCATTTAAAAAGGCCCCCGTGGGAGTGCAATGGGCCCCTGTCTTGCTGCTTAGCAATAATGGTATGGGTTTAGGTTCTGCTGTGTGTACTGGTGGTTGACTGTCCCCCCAGCCCAGAGTGTGCATGGAAAATTGTCTGGCAGCTCCCTGACAGCAAGCAGTGATAGTGCCCATGAAGGGGACCTTGTTGGGCCCGCCCCTTTCACGGTTATCGCTTCTCGGCCTTTTGGCTAAGATCAAGTGTAGTATCTGTTCTTATCAGTTTTCATGCTGGTGGGGATGGGTGCTGCATGGAGGATGCAGGTGTACCAGGGCTTTCCGGGGCTGGTTCTGAGGAATCAGCTCGACGGCTGCCCCGATGTGACCTGTTCCCTCCGGGTCTCGCCATGAGGCTGAGAGGGTCTAGAGCCGAGGTACTTTTGTGCCTCGGGGAGTGGTGACCCCGAGGTGCCGAAACTCACTGGGAGAATAGGCTCACTGAGTTGAAGCACGGGCACCATAATCTCTTCACCTTGTGGCCACTCACCTCTTGATTCCCGGCCTTCGTGGCTAGGATCAGAGAAATTTTTATAGATCCGGCCGGATGTCCGGGCAGTATATCTGCACACATTCACTTATTTATTTATTTTTTGTCTCACTGTGTCACTTTTTGCGTTGTTGTGTGTTCACAGGATTTGTCAGGATGCGGTAGCCCTTCTGGGTGTCCCTCCATGGCGGTCTAGGGGAGGTGTGTGTGGCCATTAGGTTCCGCACCTCCCTGCAAACACCCCGGGTACTCCTGCTTCGCAGGGTACATACCGTAATCGGCTCTGCGGGGCAGATACCTTGGCTAACGCCAAGGGGGATGCCGGGAGCATTTGTTGTCTCCTAGTAGCTTCGGGCGAAAAGGACATCGAACCTGGAACCTCGCAGGTACCTTTTGGTCCCGGAGGCGAAGGGTAAGGTTTGTTGGGGGGCCTCTCTCCTATCGGAGAAGGGCTTGCGATAGACCGCATCCTTTGTGCAACGTTTTTTTAGTGTAACACGTTTGCACTTTTTCTTGCACTTTGGGTGAATCGAAAGCACGTTCCTCGGCTTTAGATAAAAAAAAAAAAAAAAAAAAAAAAAAAAATCTGTTCTTATCAGTTTAATAATCTGATACGTCCCCTATCTGGGGACCATATATTAAATGGATTTTTGAGAACGGGGGCCGATTTCGAAGCTTGCTTCCGTCGCCCTATGCATTGACCCGATATGGCAGTATCTTCGGGTACAGTGCACCACCCCCTTACAGGGTTAAAAAGAAAGATTCCTACTTTCATTGCTACCTGCTTGCTGGCTAGCCAGCTAGCCAGCCCTGTGGGCCTTGCTGCCTGCTGCAGCCAAAAAACAAAAGGTGGTGCTGCTGCTGCTTCTGCTGCTTCTGCTTCTGCTTGTGTCTGGCCCCTGTTGGAGCGTCCAGGCACAGGACTTCTGCTGCTGCTGACTAAATGGCCTCCTTAATTGGATCATTTGAGTAGCCAGCACACCTGTGCAGGTAGGGCATGACATGATAGGCAGCTGCCTTGATAGCGGGTGGGTGCTGAATGTTCCTAATTGACAAAATAAGATTAATGCTTATGAAGAAATATAAAATCTCATCCCTTCCCCAATATCGCGCCACACCCCTGCCCCTTAATTCCCTGTTGAACGTGATGGACATATGTCTTTTTTCGACCGTACTAAACTATGTAACTATGTAACATAACATGGGGGGGGGGTCTCCTGGCTGTTCACAACAGGTGTGTCATTGCTGTACATTGACCATGCATTGCTTCTGTGGTATTGCAAAGGCAAAGACAAATGCTTCCAGCCATCCATTGCACTAATGGATTGGTCATCAGCTGGCTGTCTATGTCCCGCATCAATATAGACCAAAGTACAGAGGGTTAGGCTATGCTATTGTGCACCTACCTGATGCATCAGAAGGTGTGAGGCCCTTGCTAAATTCTGTGCACAGACTTTGAGATCTATGCTTTAGACTGTATCTAAACCTGCTCCAACATGGACTGACATTCTGGCCTACTTTCAGCCGATGCGACCTTGTCTGTCCGCTGAACAGTCGCTTTTTATGTATTCAGCACCTATGTATAATGTTGTAAAAATGCTCTAGAAGCTAAAGTCGCAGAAATGTCACACATATTTGGCCTGCAACTTTCTGTGCGACCAAATTCAGACAGGAAAAATCAGTATAAATCCCTTAGAAAAATTATCCCCCAGTGTCTCCATCTGCTGGCGGTATTGAATAAGCATTGCTGCTGCATGATGGGGTATGCATTAGACGAAAAAAAAAGAAGAAAAAGAAGAATAATACGCCCAGAAAAGAGGCGAAAAGGAGAAAAACGTAAAAAAACGTGAAAAAAAAGTAAGAGGAAGAGAAGGGAAAAAAAGGTGGAAATGGGTTTAAAAGTGATTTCGGCGGAGGAAATATATATATAATATATATATATATATATATTATATATATATATATATATATATATATATGCGCACACACACACATAGATATAAACGTATTCTCCGATGAGATATTGCAGCCGCTGCTGTGTCCAGGCCCAGGAGCCTTAGCACTGTGCTGTGATGTCACTCAATACCACTGACATCACTAGGTGTAAACAACATCTCTCCTTTTGCTGTGTATTGTGACTATGGAGCTGTTTGGTGATGTCGTCTATTACGGCCTTCATAGAAGCAACAGGAGATTGTTGCATCCATCTTGAACCCTCAGAACTACAGTGCTATGATGTCACTCACTTCCACAGGCCTTGCAGAGTGTAAACAACAACAACCAGCTTTGTTGTGTATGTAACCAAAGGGATTGTGATGTCACCTAGAACCTTTCACAGCAGCGACAGCTTTATGAGGAGCATCAGCACTGCTCTGCCTGAGCAGAACCATCACCGCCATAGGTTGTCAATAACCCGGATTTAACCCACACAGGTAAGTCCAATGGGGTGCAGGCATGTCCTCTATGCTTACAGCTTCCCGTGGGTGTTGGTTTGATACCGTTTGGGGACAGCCAAAGAGGCATCTGCAGGCAACAAAGGTAGGTGTGTGCTTGTGTGTGTGTTTCCTATGCAGATCCTAAGCCCAGTGTCACATGCAAGTAGGAGGAGTAAGAAGGGTTCCTGGCAAATCCGGGTTATGGATTGCATTTAAAAAGGCCCACCGTGGGAGTGCAAATGGGCCCCTGTCTGCTGCTTAGCAATAATGGTATGGGTTTAGGTTCTGCTGTGTGTACTGGTGGTTGACTGCCCCCCAGCCCAGAGTGTGCATGGAAATATTGTCTGGCAGCCTCCCTGACAGCAAGCAGTGATAGTGCCCATGAAGGGGACCTTGTTGGGCCCGCCCCTTTCACGGTTATCGCTTCTCGGCCTTTTGGCTAAGATCAAGTGTAGTATCTGTTTCTTATCAGTTTAATATCTGATACGTCCCCTATCTGGGGACCATATATTAAATGGATTTTGAGAACGGGGGCCGATTTCGAAGCTTGCTTCCGTCGCCCTATGCATTGACCCGATATGGCAGTATCTTCGGGTACAGTGCACCACCCCCTTACAGGGTTAAAAAGAAAGATTCCTACTTTCATTGCTACCTGCTTGCTGGCTAGCCAGCTAGCCAGCCCTGTGGGCCTTGCTGCTGCTGCAGCCAAAAAACAAAAGGTGGTGCTGCTGCTGCTTCTGCTGCTTCTGCTTCTGCTTGTGTCTGGCCCTGTTGGAGCGTCCAGGCACAGGACTTCTGCTGCTGCTGACTAAATGGCCTCCTTAATTGGATCATTTGAGTAGCCAGCACACCTGTGCAGGTAGGGCATGACATGATAGGCAGCTGCCTTGATAGCGGGTGGGTGCTGAATGTTCCTAATTGACAAAATAAGATTAATGCTTATGAAGAAATATAAATCTCATCCCTTCCCCAATATCGCGCCAACACCCCTACCCCTTAATTCCCTGGTTGAACGTGATGGACATATGTCTTTTTTCGACCGTACTAACTATGTAACTATGTAACATAACATGGGGGGGGTCTCCTGGCTGTTCACACAGGTGTGTCATTGCTGTACATTGACCATGCATTGCTTCTGTGGTATTGCAAAGGCAAAGACAAATGATTCCAGCCATCCATTGCACTAATGGATTGGTCATCAGCTGGCTGTCTATGTCCCGCATCAATATAGACCAAAGTACAGAGGGTTAGGCTATGCTATTGTGCACCTACCTGATGCATCAGAAGGTGCGAGGCCCCTTGCTAAATTCTGTGCACAGACTTTGAGATCTATGCTTTAGACTGTATCTAAACCTGCTCCAACATGGACTGACATTCTGGCCTACTTTCAGCCGATGCGACTTGTCTGTCGCTGAACAGTCGCTTTTTATGTATTCAGCACCTATGTATAATGTTGTAAAAATGCTCTAGAAGCTAAAGTCGCAGAAATGTCACACATATTTGGCCTGCAACTTTCTGTGCGAACAAATTCAGACAGGAAAAATCAGTATAAATCCTTAGAAAATTATCCCCCAGTGTCTCCATCTGCTGGCGGTATTGAATAAGCATTGCTGCACTGATGGGGTATGCATTAGACGAAAAAAAAGAAGAAAAAGAAGAATAATACGCCCAGAAAAGAGGCGAAAAGGAGAAAAAACGTAAAAAAACGTGAAAAAAAAAGTAAGAGGAAAGAAGGGAAAAAAAGGTGGAAATGGGTTTAAAAGTGATTTCGGCGGAGAATATATATATATAGTATATATAGTATATATATGATATATACATACATATATATGCGCACACACACACATAGATATAAACGTATTCTCCGTTGAGATATTGCAGCCGCTGCTGTGTCCAGGCCCAGGAGCCTTAGCACTGTGCTGTGATGTCACTCAATACCACTGACATCACTAGGTGTAACAACATCTCTCCTTTGCTGTGTATGTGACTATGGAGCTGTTTGGTGATGTCGTCTATTACGGCCTTCATAGAAGCAACAGGAGATTGTTGCATCCATCTTGAACCCTCAGAACTACAGTGCTATGATGTCACTCACTTCCACAGGCCTTGCAGAGTGTAACAACAACAACCCAGCTTTGTTGTGTATGTAACCAAAGGGATTTGTGATGTCAACCTAGAACCTTCACAGCAGCGACAGCTTTATGAGGAGCATCAGCACTGCTCTGCCTGAGCAGAACCATCACCGCCATAGGTTGTCAAATAACCCGGATTTAACCCACACAGGTAAGTCCAATGGGGTGCAGGCATGTCCTCTATGCTTACAGCTTCCCGTGGGTGTTGGTTTGATACCGTTTGGGGACAGCCAAGGAGGCATCTGCAGGCAACAAAGGTAGGTGTGTGCTTGTGTGTGTGTTTCCTATGCAGATCCTAAGCCCAGTGTCACATGCAAGTAGGAGGAGTAAGAAGGGTTCCTGGCAAATCCCGGGTTATGGATTGCATTTAAAAAGGCCCCGTGGGAGTGCAATGGGCCCCTGTCTTGCTGCTTAGCAATAATGGTATGGGTTTAGGTTCTGCTGTGTGTACTGGTGGTTGACTGCCCCCAGCCCAGAGTGTGCATGGAAAATTGTCTGGCAGCCTCCCTGACAGCAAGCAGTGATAGTGCCCATGAAGGGGACCTTGTTGGGCCCGCCCCTTTCACGGTTATCGCTTCTCGGCCTTTTGGCTAAAGATCAAGTGTAGTATCTGTTCTTATCAGTTTAATAATCTGATACGTCCCCTATCTGGGGACCATATATTAAATGGATTTTTGAGAACGGGGCCGATTTCGAAGCTTGCTTACAGTGCACCACCCCCTTACAGGGTTAAAAAGAAAGATTCCTACTTTCATTGCTACCTGCTTGCTGGCTAGCCAGCTAGCCAGCCCTGTGGGCCTTGCTGCTGCTGCAGCCAAAAAACAAAAGGTGGTGCTGCTGCTGCTTCTTCTGCTTCTGCTTGTGTCTGGCCCCTGTTGGAGCGTCCAGGCACAGGACTTCTGCTGCTGCTGACTAAATGGCCTCCTTAATTGGATCATTTGAGTAGCCAGCACACCTGTGCAGGTAGGGCATGACATGATAGGCAGCTGCCTTGATAGCGGGTGGGTGCTGAATGTTCCTAATTGACAAAATAAGATTAATGCTTATGAAGAAATATAAAATCTCATCCCTTCCCCAATATCGCGCCACACCCCTACCCCTTAATTCCCTGGTTGAACGTGATGGACATATGTCTTTTTTCGACCGTACTAACTATGTAACTATGTAACATAACATGGGGGGGGGTCTCCTGGCTGTTCACACAGGTGTGTCATTGCTGTACATTGACCATGCATTGCTTCTGTGGTATTGCAAAGGCAAAGACAAATGCTTCCAGCCATCCATTGCACTAATGGATTGGTCATCAGCTGGCTGTCTATGTCCCGCATCAATATAGACCAAAGTACAGAGGGTTAGGCTATGCTATTGTGCACCTACCTGATGCATCAGAAGGTGCGAGGCCCTTGCTAAATTCTGTGCACAGACTTTGAGATCTATGCTTTAGACTGTATCTAAACCTGCTCCAACATGGACTGACATTCTGGCCTACTTTCAGCCGATGCGACTTGTCTGTCGCTGAACAGTCGCTTTTTATGTATTCAGCACCTATGTATAATGTTGTAAAAATGCTCTAGAAGCTAAAGTCGCAGAAATGTCACACATATTTGGCCTGCAACTTTCTGTGCGACAAATTCAGACAGGAAAAATCAGTATAAATCCTTAGAAAATTATCCCCCAGTGTCTCCATCTGCTGGCGGTATTGAATAAGCATTGCTGCACTGATGGGGTATGCATTAGACGAAAAAAAAGAAGAAAAAGAAGAATAATACGCCCAGAAAAGAGGCGAAAAGGAGAAAAACGTAAAAAAACGTGAAAAAAAAGTAAGAGGAAGAGAAGGGAAAAAAAGGTGGAAATGGGTTTAAAAGTGATTTCGGCGGAGAAATATATATATATATATATATATATATATATATATATATATATATATGCGCACACACACACATAGATATAAACGTATTCTCCGTTGAGATATTGCAGCCGCTGCTGTGTCCAGGCCCAGGAGCCTTAGCACTGTGCTGTGATGTCACTCAATACCACTGACATCACTAGGTGTAAACAACATCTCTCCTTTGCTGTGTATGTGACTATGGAGCTGTTTGGTGATGTCGTCTATTACGGCCTTCATAGAAGCAACAGGAGATTGTTGCATCCATCTTGAACCCTCAGAACTACAGTGCTATGATGTCACTCACTTCCACAGGCCTTGCAGAGTGTAAACAACAACAACCCAGCTTTGTTGTGTATGTAACCAAAGGGATTTGTGATGTCACCTAGAACCTTCACAGCAGCGACAGCTTTATGAGGAGCATCAGCACTGCTCTGCCTGAGCAGAACCATCACCGCCATAGGTTGTCAAATAACCCGGATTTAACCCACACAGGTAAGTCCAATGGGGTGCAGGCATGTCCTCTATGCTTACAGCTTCCCGTGGGTGTTGGTTTGATACCGTTTGGGGACAGCCAAGGAGGCATCTGCAGGCAACAAAGGTAGGTGTGTGCTTGTGTGTGTGTTTCCTATGCAGATCCTAAGCCCAGTGTCACATGCAAGTAGGAGGAGTAAGAAGGGTTCCTGGCAAATCCGGGTTATGGATTGCATTTAAAAAGGCCCCGTGGGAGTGCAATGGGCCCCTGTCTTGCTGCTTAGCAATAATGGTATGGGTTTAGGTTCTGCTGTGTGTACTGGTGGTTGACTGCCCCCCAGCCCAGAGTGTGCATGGAAAATTGTCTGGCAGCCTCCCTGACAGCAAGCAGTGATAGTGCCCATGAAGGGGACCTTGTTGGGCCCGCCCCTTTCACGGTTATCGCTTCTCGGCCTTTTGGCTAAGATCAAGTGTAGTATCTGTTCTTATCAGTTTAATATCTGATACGTCCCCTATCTGGGGACCATATATTAAATGGATTTTTGAGAACGGGGGCCGATTTCGAAGCTTGCTTCCGTCGCCCTATGCATTGACCCGATATGGCAGTATCTTCGGGTACAGTGCACCACCCCCTTACAGGGTTAAAAAGAAAGATTCCTACTTTCATTGCTACCTGCTTGCTGGCTAGCCAGCTAGCCAGCCCTGTGGGCCTTGCTGCTGCTGCAGCCAAAAAACAAAAGGTGGTGCTGCTGCTGCTTCTGCTGCTTCTGCTTCTGCTTGTGTCTGGCCCCTGTTGGAGCGTCCAGGCACAGGACTTCTGCTGCTGCTGACTAAATGGCCTCCTTAATTGGATCATTTGAGTAGCCAGCACACCTGTGCAGGTAGGGCATGACATGATAGGCAGCTGCCTTGATAGCGGGTGGGTGCTGAATGTTCCTAATTGACAAAATAAGATTAATGCTTATGAAGAAATATAAAATCTCATCCCTTCCCCAATATCGCGCCACACCCCTACCCCTTAATTCCCTGGTTGAACGTGATGGACATATGTCTTTTTTCGACCGTACTAACTATGTAACTATGTAACATAACATGGGGGGGGGGTCTCCTGGCTGTTCACACAGGTGTGTCATTGCTGTACATTGACCATGCATTGCTTCTGTGGTATTGCAAAGGCAAAGACAAATGCTTCCAGCCATCCATTGCACTAATGGATTGGTCATCAGCTGGCTGTCTATGTCCCGCATCAATATAGACCAAAGTACAGAGGGTTAGGCTATGCTATTGTGCACCTACCTGATGCATCAGAAGGTGCGAGGCCCTTGCTAAATTCTGTGCACAGACTTTGAGATCTATGCTTTAGACTGTATCTAAACCTGCTCCAACATGGACTGACATTCTGGCCTACTTTCAGCCGATGCGACTTGTCTGTCGCTGAACAGTCGCTTTTTATGTATTCAGCACCTATGTATAATGTTGTAAAAATGCTCTAGAAGCTAAAGTCGCAGAAATGTCACACATATTTGGCCTGCAACTTTCTGTGCGACAAATTCAGACAGGAAAAATCAGTATAAATCCTTAGAAAATTATCCCCCAGTGTCTCCATCTGCTGGCGGTATTGAATAAGCATTGCTGCACTGATGGGGTATGCATTAGACGAAAAAAAAGAAGAAAAAGAAGAATAATACGCCCAGAAAAGAGGCGAAAAGGAGAAAAACTTAAAAAAAAAAGAAAAAAAAGTAAGAGGAAGAGAAGGGAAAAAAAGGTGGAAATGGGTTTAAAAGTGATTTCGGCGGAGAAATATATATATATATATATATATATATATATATATATATATATATATATATATATATGCGCACACACACACATAGATATAAACGTATTCTCCGTTGAGATATTGCAGCCGCTGCTGTGTCCAGGCCCAGGAGCCTTAGCACTGTGCTGTGATGTCACTCAATACCACTGACATCACTAGGTGTAAACAACATCTCTCCTTTGCTGTGTATGTGACTATGGAGCTGTTTGGTGATGTCGTCTATTACGGCCTTCATAGAAGCAACAGGAGATTGTTGCATCCATCTTGAACCCTCAGAACTACAGTGCTATGATGTCACTCACTTCCACAGGCCTTGCAGAGTGTAAACAACAACAACCCAGCTTTGTTGTGTATGTAACCAAAGGGATTTGTGATGTCACCTAGAACCTTCACAGCAGCGACAGCTTTATGAGGAGCATCAGCACTGCTCTGCCTGAGCAGAACCATCACCGCCATAGGTTGTCAAATAACCCGGATTTAACCCACACAGGTAAGTCCAATGGGGTGCAGGCATGTCCTCTATGCTTACAGCTTCCCGTGGGTGTTGGTTTGATACCGTTTGGGGACAGCCAAGGAGGCATCTGCAGGCAACAAAGGTAGGTGTGTGCTTGTGTGTGTGTTTCCTATGCAGATCCTAAGCCCAGTGTCACATGCAAGTAGGAGGAGTAAGAAGGGTTCCTGGCAAATCCGGGTTATGGATTGCATTTAAAAAGGCCCCGTGGGAGTGCAATGGGCCCCTGTCTTGCTGCTTAGCAATAATGGTATGGGTTTAGGTTCTGCTGTGTGTACTGGTGGTTGACTGCCCCCCAGCCCAGAGTGTGCATGGAAAATTGTCTGGCAGCCTCCCTGACAGCAAGCAGTGATAGTGCCCATGAAGGGGACCTTGTTGGGCCCGCCCCTTTCACGGTTATCGCTTCTCGGCCTTTTGGCTAAGATCAAGTGTAGTATCTGTTCTTATCAGTTTAATATCTGATACGTCCCCTATCTGGGGACCATATATTAAATGGATTTTTGAGAACGGGGGCCGATTTCGAAGCTTGCTTCCGTCGCCCTATGCATTGACCCGATATGGCAGTATCTTCGGGTACAGTGCACCACCCCCTTACAGGGTTAAAAAGAAAGATTCCTACTTTCATTGCTACCTGCTTGCTGGCTAGCCAGCTAGCCAGCCCTGTGGGCCTTGCTGCTGCTGCAGCCAAAAAACAAAAGGTGGTGCTGCTGCTGCTTCTGCTGCTTCTGCTTCTGCTTGTGTCTGGCCCCTGTTGGAGCGTCCAGGCACAGGACTTCTGCTGCTGCTGACTAAATGGCCTCCTTAATTGGATCATTTGAGTAGCCAGCACACCTGTGCAGGTAGGGCATGACATGATAGGCAGCTGCCTTGATAGCGGGTGGGTGCTGAATGTTCCTAATTGACAAAATAAGATTAATGCTTATGAAGAAATATAAAATCTCATCCCTTCCCCAATATCGCGCCACACCCCTACCCCTTAATTCCCTGGTTGAACGTGATGGACATATGTCTTTTTTCGACCGTACTAACTATGTAACTATGTAACATAACATGGGGGGGGGTCTCCTGGCTGTTCACACAGGTGTGTCATTGCTGTACATTGACCATGCATTGCTTCTGTGGTATTGCAAAGGCAAAGACAAATGCTTCCAGCCATCCATTGCACTAATGGATTGGTCATCAGCTGGCTGTCTATGTCCCGCATCAATATAGACCAAAGTACAGAGGGTTAGGCTATGCTATTGTGCACCTACCTGATGCATCAGAAGGTGCGAGGCCCTTGCTAAATTCTGTGCACAGACTTTGAGATCTATGCTTTAGACTGTATCTAAACCTGCTCCAACATGGACTGACATTCTGGCCTACTTTCAGCCGATGCGACTTGTCTGTCGCTGAACAGTCGCTTTTTATGTATTCAGCACCTATGTATAATGTTGTAAAAATGCTCTAGAAGCTAAAGTCGCAGAAATGTCACACATATTTGGCCTGCAACTTTCTGTGCGACAAATTCAGACAGGAAAAATCAGTATAAATCCTTAGAAAATTATCCCCCAGTGTCTCCATCTGCTGGCGGTATTGAATAAGCATTGCTGCACTGATGGGGTATGCATTAGACGGAAAAAAAGAAGAAAAAGAAGAATAATACGCCCAGAAAAGAGGCGAAAAGGAGAAAAACGTAAAAAAACGTGAAAAAAAAGTAAGAGGAAGAGAAGGGAAAAAAAGGTGGAAATGGGTTTAAAAGTGATTTCGGCGGAGAAATATATATATATATATATATATATATATATATATATATATATATATGCGCACACACACACATAGATATAAACGTATTCTCCGTTGAGATATTGCAGCCGCTGCTGTGTCCAGGCCCAGGAGCCTTAGCACTGTGCTGTGATGTCACTCAATACCACTGACATCACTAGGTGTAAACAACATCTCTCCTTTGCTGTGTATGTGACTATGGAGCTGTTTGGTGATGTCGTCTATTACGGCCTTCATAGAAGCAACAGGAGATTGTTGCATCCATCTTGAACCCTCAGAACTACAGTGCTATGATGTCACTCACTTCCACAGGCCTTGCAGAGTGTAAACAACAACAACCCAGCTTTGTTGTGTATGTAACCAAAGGGATTTGTGATGTCACCTAGAACCTTCACAGCAGCGACAGCTTTATGAGGAGCATCAGCACTGCTCTGCCTGAGCAGAACCATCACCGCCATAGGTTGTCAAATAACCCGGATTTAACCCACACAGGTAAGTCCAATGGGGTGCAGGCATGTCCTCTATGCTTACAGCTTCCCGTGGGTGTTGGTTTGATACCGTTTGGGGACAGCCAAGGAGGCATCTGCAGGCAACAAAGGTAGGTGTGTGCTTGTGTGTGTGTTTCCTATGCAGATCCTAAGCCCAGTGTCACATGCAAGTAGGAGGAGTAAGAAGGGTTCCTGGCAAATCCGGGTTATGGATTGCATTTAAAAAGGCCCCGTGGGAGTGCAATGGGCCCCTGTCTTGCTGCTTAGCAATAATGGTATGGGTTTAGGTTCTGCTGTGTGTACTGGTGGTTGACTGCCCCCCAGCCCAGAGTGTGCATGGAAAATTGTCTGGCAGCCTCCCTGACAGCAAGCAGTGATAGTGCCCATGAAGGGGACCTTGTTGGGCCCGCCCCTTTCACGGTTATCGCTTCTCGGCCTTTTGGCTAAGATCAAGTGTAGTATCTGTTCTTATCAGTTTAATATCTGATACGTCCCCTATCTGGGGACCATATATTAAATGGATTTTTGAGAACGGGGGCCGATTTCGAAGCTTGCTTCCGTCGCCCTATGCATTGACCCGATATGGCAGTATCTTCGGGTACAGTGCACCACCCCCTTACAGGGTTAAAAAGAAAGATTCCTACTTTCATTGCTACCTGCTTGCTGGCTAGCCAGCTAGCCAGCCCTGTGGGCCTTGCTGCTGCTGCAGCCAAAAAACAAAAGGTGGTGCTGCTGCTGCTTCTGCTGCTTCTGCTTCTGCTTGTGTCTGGCCCCTGTTGGAGCGTCCAGGCACAGGACTTCTGCTGCTGCTGACTAAATGGCCTCCTTAATTGGATCATTTGAGTAGCCAGCACACCTGTGCAGGTAGGGCATGACATGATAGGCAGCTGCCTTGATAGCGGGTGGGTGCTGAATGTTCCTAATTGACAAAATAAGATTAATGCTTATGAAGAAATATAAAATCTCATCCCTTCCCCAATATCGCGCCACACCCCTACCCCTTAATTCCCTGGTTGAACGTGATGGACATATGTCTTTTTTCGACCGTACTAACTATGTAACTATGTAACATAACATGGGGGGGGGTCTCCTGGCTGTTCACACAGGTGTGTCATTGCTGTACATTGACCATGCATTGCTTCTGTGGTATTGCAAAGGCAAAGACAAATGCTTCCAGCCATCCATTGCACTAATGGATTGGTCATCAGCTGGCTGTCTATGTCCCGCATCAATATAGACCAAAGTACAGAGGGTTAGGCTATGCTATTGTGCACCTACCTGATGCATCAGAAGGTGCGAGGCCCTTGCTAAATTCTGTGCACAGACTTTGAGATCTATGCTTTAGACTGTATCTAAACCTGCTCCAACATGGACTGACATTCTGGCCTACTTTCAGCCGATGCGACTTGTCTGTCGCTGAACAGTCGCTTTTTATGTATTCAGCACCTATGTATAATGTTGTAAAAATGCTCTAGAAGCTAAAGTCGCAGAAATGTCACACATATTTGGCCTGCAACTTTCTGTGCGACAAATTCAGACAGGAAAAATCAGTATAAATCCTTAGAAAATTATCCCCCAGTGTCTCCATCTGCTGGCGGTATTGAATAAGCATTGCTGCACTGATGGGGTATGCATTAGACGAAAAAAAAGAAGAAAAAGAAGAATAATACGCCCAGAAAAGAGGCGAAAAGGAGAAAAACGTAAAAAAACGTGAAAAAAAAGTAAGAGGAAGAGAAGGGAAAAAAAGGTGGAAATGGGTTTAAAAGTGATTTCGGCGGAGAAATATATATATATATATATATATATATATATATATATATATATATATATGCGCACACACACACATAGATATAAACGTATTCTCCGTTGAGATATTGCAGCCGCTGCTGTGTCCAGGCCCAGGAGCCTTAGCACTGTGCTGTGATGTCACTCAATACCACTGACATCACTAGGTGTAAACAACATCTCTCCTTTGCTGTGTATGTGACTATGGAGCTGTTTGGTGATGTCGTCTATTACGGCCTTCATAGAAGCAACAGGAGATTGTTGCATCCATCTTGAACCCTCAGAACTACAGTGCTATGATGTCACTCACTTCCACAGGCCTTGCAGAGTGTAAACAACAACAACCCAGCTTTGTTGTGTATGTAACCAAAGGGATTTGTGATGTCACCTAGAACCTTCACAGCAGCGACAGCTTTATGAGGAGCATCAGCACTGCTCTGCCTGAGCAGAACCATCACCGCCATAGGTTGTCAAATAACCCGGATTTAACCCACACAGGTAAGTCCAATGGGGTGCAGGCATGTCCTCTATGCTTACAGCTTCCCGTGGGTGTTGGTTTGATACCGTTTGGGGACAGCCAAGGAGGCATCTGCAGGCAACAAAGGTAGGTGTGTGCTTGTGTGTGTGTTTCCTATGCAGATCCTAAGCCCAGTGTCACATGCAAGTAGGAGGAGTAAGAAGGGTTCCTGGCAAATCCGGGTTATGGATTGCATTTAAAAAGGCCCCGTGGGAGTGCAATGGGCCCCTGTCTTGCTGCTTAGCAATAATGGTATGGGTTTAGGTTCTGCTGTGTGTACTGGTGGTTGACTGCCCCCCAGCCCAGAGTGTGCATGGAAAATTGTCTGGCAGCCTCCCTGACAGCAAGCAGTGATAGTGCCCATGAAGGGGACCTTGTTGGGCCCGCCCCTTTCACGGTTATCGCTTCTCGGCCTTTTGGCTAAGATCAAGTGTAGTATCTGTTCTTATCAGTTTAATATCTGATACGTCCCCTATCTGGGGACCATATATTAAATGGATTTTTGAGAACGGGGGCCGATTTCGAAGCTTGCTTCCGTCGCCCTATGCATTGACCCGATATGGCAGTATCTTCGGGTACAGTGCACCACCCCCTTACAGGGTTAAAAAGAAAGATTCCTACTTTCATTGCTACCTGCTTGCTGGCTAGCCAGCTAGCCAGCCCTGTGGGCCTTGCTGCTGCTGCAGCCAAAAAACAAAAGGTGGTGCTGCTGCTGCTTCTGCTGCTTCTGCTTCTGCTTGTGTCTGGCCCCTGTTGGAGCGTCCAGGCACAGGACTTCTGCTGCTGCTGACTAAATGGCCTCCTTAATTGGATCATTTGAGTAGCCAGCACACCTGTGCAGGTAGGGCATGACATGATAGGCAGCTGCCTTGATAGCGGGTGGGTGCTGAATGTTCCTAATTGACAAAATAAGATTAATGCTTATGAAGAAATATAAAATCTCATCCCTTCCCCAATATCGCGCCACACCCCTACCCCTTAATTCCCTGGTTGAACGTGATGGACATATGTCTTTTTTCGACCGTACTAACTATGTAACTATGTAACATAACATGGGGGGGGGTCTCCTGGCTGTTCACACAGGTGTGTCATTGCTGTACATTGACCATGCATTGCTTCTGTGGTATTGCAAAGGCAAAGACAAATGCTTCCAGCCATCCATTGCACTAATGGATTGGTCATCAGCTGGCTGTCTATGTCCCGCATCAATATAGACCAAAGTACAGAGGGTTAGGCTATGCTATTGTGCACCTACCTGATGCATCAGAAGGTGCGAGGCCCTTGCTAAATTCTGTGCACAGACTTTGAGATCTATGCTTTAGACTGTATCTAAACCTGCTCCAACATGGACTGACATTCTGGCCTACTTTCAGCCGATGCGACTTGTCTGTCGCTGAACAGTCGCTTTTTATGTATTCAGCACCTATGTATAATGTTGTAAAAATGCTCTAGAAGCTAAAGTCGCAGAAATGTCACACATATTTGGCCTGCAACTTTCTGTGCGACAAATTCAGACAGGAAAAATCAGTATAAATCCTTAGAAAATTATCCCCCAGTGTCTCCATCTGCTGGCGGTATTGAATAAGCATTGCTGCACTGATGGGGTATGCATTAGACGAAAAAAAAGAAGAAAAAGAAGAATAATACGCCCAGAAAAGAGGCGAAAAGGAGAAAAACGTAAAAAAACGTGAAAAAAAAGTAAGAGGAAGAGAAGGGAAAAAAAGGTGGAAATGGGTTTAAAAGTGATTTCGGCGGAGAAATATATATATATATATATATATATATATATATATATATATATATATATATATATATATATATGCGCACACACACACATAGATATAAACGTATTCTCCGTTGAGATATTGCAGCCGCTGCTGTGTCCAGGCCCAGGAGCCTTAGCACTGTGCTGTGATGTCACTCAATACCACTGACATCACTAGGTGTAAACAACATCTCTCCTTTGCTGTGTATGTGACTATGGAGCTGTTTGGTGATGTCGTCTATTACGGCCTTCATAGAAGCAACAGGAGATTGTTGCATCCATCTTGAACCCTCAGAACTACAGTGCTATGATGTCACTCACTTCCACAGGCCTTGCAGAGTGTAAACAACAACAACCCAGCTTTGTTGTGTATGTAACCAAAGGGATTTGTGATGTCACCTAGAACCTTCACAGCAGCGACAGCTTTATGAGGAGCATCAGCACTGCTCTGCCTGAGCAGAACCATCACCGCCATAGGTTGTCAAATAACCCGGATTTAACCCACACAGGTAAGTCCAATGGGGTGCAGGCATGTCCTCTATGCTTACAGCTTCCCGTGGGTGTTGGTTTGATACCGTTTGGGGACAGCCAAGGAGGCATCTGCAGGCAACAAAGGTAGGTGTGTGCTTGTGTGTGTGTTTCCTATGCAGATCCTAAGCCCAGTGTCACATGCAAGTAGGAGGAGTAAGAAGGGTTCCTGGCAAATCCGGGTTATGGATTGCATTTAAAAAGGCCCCGTGGGAGTGCAATGGGCCCCTGTCTTGCTGCTTAGCAATAATGGTATGGGTTTAGGTTCTGCTGTGTGTACTGGTGGTTGACTGCCCCCCAGCCCAGAGTGTGCATGGAAAATTGTCTGGCAGCCTCCCTGACAGCAAGCAGTGATAGTGCCCATGAAGGGGACCTTGTTGGGCCCGCCCCTTTCACGGTTATCGCTTCTCGGCCTTTTGGCTAAGATCAAGTGTAGTATCTGTTCTTATCAGTTTAATATCTGATACGTCCCCTATCTGGGGACCATATATTAAATGGATTTTTGAGAACGGGGGCCGATTTCGAAGCTTGCTTCCGTCGCCCTATGCATTGACCCGATATGGCAGTATCTTCGGGTACAGTGCACCACCCCCTTACAGGGTTAAAAAGAAAGATTCCTACTTTCATTGCTACCTGCTTGCTGGCTAGCCAGCTAGCCAGCCCTGTGGGCCTTGCTGCTGCTGCAGCCAAAAAACAAAAGGTGGTGCTGCTGCTGCTTCTGCTGCTTCTGCTTCTGCTTGTGTCTGGCCCCTGTTGGAGCGTCCAGGCACAGGACTTCTGCTGCTGCTGACTAAATGGCCTCCTTAATTGGATCATTTGAGTAGCCAGCACACCTGTGCAGGTAGGGCATGACATGATAGGCAGCTGCCTTGATAGCGGGTGGGTGCTGAATGTTCCTAATTGACAAAATAAGATTAATGCTTATGAAGAAATATAAAATCTCATCCCTTCCCCAATATCGCGCCACACCCCTACCCCTTAATTCCCTGGTTGAACGTGATGGACATATGTCTTTTTTCGACCGTACTAACTATGTAACTATGTAACATAACATGGGGGGGGGTCTCCTGGCTGTTCACACAGGTGTGTCATTGCTGTACATTGACCATGCATTGCTTCTGTGGTATTGCAAAGGCAAAGACAAATGCTTCCAGCCATCCATTGCACTAATGGATTGGTCATCAGCTGGCTGTCTATGTCCCGCATCAATATAGACCAAAGTACAGAGGGTTAGGCTATGCTATTGTGCACCTACCTGATGCATCAGAAGGTGCGAGGCCCTTGCTAAATTCTGTGCACAGACTTTGAGATCTATGCTTTAGACTGTATCTAAACCTGCTCCAACATGGACTGACATTCTGGCCTACTTTCAGCCGATGCGACTTGTCTGTCGCTGAACAGTCGCTTTTTATGTATTCAGCACCTATGTATAATGTTGTAAAAATGCTCTAGAAGCTAAAGTCGCAGAAATGTCACACATATTTGGCCTGCAACTTTCTGTGCGACAAATTCAGACAGGAAAAATCAGTATAAATCCTTAGAAAATTATCCCCCAGTGTCTCCATCTGCTGGCGGTATTGAATAAGCATTGCTGCACTGATGGGGTATGCATTAGACGAAAAAAAAGAAGAAAAAGAAGAATAATACGCCCAGAAAAGAGGCGAAAAGGAGAAAAACGTAAAAAAACGTGAAAAAAAAGTAAGAGGAAGAGAAGGGAAAAAAAGGTGGAAATGGGTTTAAAAGTGATTTCGGCGGAGAAATATATATATATATATATATATATATATATATATATATATATATGCGCACACACACACATAGATATAAACGTATTCTCCGTTGAGATATTGCAGCCGCTGCTGTGTCCAGGCCCAGGAGCCTTAGCACTGTGCTGTGATGTCACTCAATACCACTGACATCACTAGGTGTAAACAACATCTCTCCTTTGCTGTGTATGTGACTATGGAGCTGTTTGGTGATGTCGTCTATTACGGCCTTCATAGAAGCAACAGGAGATTGTTGCATCCATCTTGAACCCTCAGAACTACAGTGCTATGATGTCACTCACTTCCACAGGCCTTGCAGAGTGTAAACAACAACAACCCAGCTTTGTTGTGTATGTAACCAAAGGGATTTGTGATGTCACCTAGAACCTTCACAGCAGCGACAGCTTTATGAGGAGCATCAGCACTGCTCTGCCTGAGCAGAACCATCACCGCCATAGGTTGTCAAATAACCCGGATTTAACCCACACAGGTAAGTCCAATGGGGTGCAGGCATGTCCTCTATGCTTACAGCTTCCCGTGGGTGTTGGTTTGATACCGTTTGGGGACAGCCAAGGAGGCATCTGCAGGCAACAAAGGTAGGTGTGTGCTTGTGTGTGTGTTTCCTATGCAGATCCTAAGCCCAGTGTCACATGCAAGTAGGAGGAGTAAGAAGGGTTCCTGGCAAATCCAGGTTATGGATTGCATTTAAAAAGGCCCCGTGGGAGTGCAATGGGCCCCTGTCTTGCTGCTTAGCAATAATGGTATGGGTTTAGGTTCTGCTGTGTGTACTGGTGGTTGACTGCCCCCCAGCCCAGAGTGTGCATGGAAAATTGTCTGGCAGCCTCCCTGACAGCAAGCAGTGATAGTGCCCATGAAGGGGACCTTGTTGGGCCCGCCCCTTTCACGGTTATCGCTTCTCGGCCTTTTGGCTAAGATCAAGTGTAGTATCTGTTCTTATCAGTTTAATATCTGATACGTCCCCTATCTGGGGACCATATATTAAATGGATTTTTGAGAACGGGGGCCGATTTCGAAGCTTGCTTCCGTCGCCCTATGCATTGACCCGATATGGCAGTATCTTCGGGTACAGTGCACCACCCCCTTACAGGGTTAAAAAGAAAGATTCCTACTTTCATTGCTACCTTCTTGCTGGCTAGCCAGCTAGCCAGCCCTGTGGGCCTTGCTGCTGCTGCAGCCAAAAAACAAAAGGTGGTGCTGCTGCTGCTTCTGCTGCTTCTGCTTCTGCTTGTGTCTGGCCCCTGTTGGAGCGTCCAGGCACAGGACTTCTGCTGCTGCTGACTAAATGGCCTCCTTAATTGGATCATTTGAGTAGCCAGCACACCTGTGCAGGTAGGGCATGACATGATAGGCAGCTGCCTTGATAGCGGGTGGGTGCTGAATGTTCCTAATTGACAAAATAAGATTAATGCTTATGAAGAAATATAAAATCTCATCCCTTCCCCAATATCGCGCCACACCCCTACCCCTTAATTCCCTGGTTGAACGTGATGGACATATGTCTTTTTTCGACCGTACTAACTATGTAACTATGTAACATAACATGGGGGGGGGTCTCCTGGCTGTTCACACAGGTGTGTCATTGCTGTACATTGACCATGCATTGCTTCTGTGGTATTGCAAAGGCAAAGACAAATGCTTCCAGCCATCCATTGCACTAATGGATTGGTCATCAGCTGGCTGTCTATGTCCCGCATCAATATAGACCAAAGTACAGAGGGTTAGGCTATGCTATTGTGCACCTACCTGATGCATCAGAAGGTGCGAGGCCCTTGCTAAATTCTGTGCACAGACTTTGAGATCTATGCTTTAGACTGTATCTAAACCTGCTCCAACATGGACTGACATTCTGGCCTACTTTCAGCCGATGCGACTTGTCTGTCGCTGAACAGTCGCTTTTTATGTATTCAGCACCTATGTATAATGTTGTAAAAATGCTCTAGAAGCTAAAGTCGCAGAAATGTCACACATATTTGGCCTGCAACTTTCTGTGCGACAAATTCAGACAGGAAAAATCAGTATAAATCCTTAGAAAATTATCCCCCAGTGTCTCCATCTGCTGGCGGTATTGAATAAGCATTGCTGCACTGATGGGGTATGCATTAGACGAAAAAAAAGAAGAAAAAGAAGAATAATACGCCCAGAAAAGAGGCGAAAAGGAGAAAAACGTAAAAAAACGTGAAAAAAAAGTAAGAGGAAGAGAAGGGAAAAAAAGGTGGAAATGGGTTTAAAAGTGATTTCGGCGGAGAAATATATATATATATATATATGCGCACACACACACATAGATATAAACGTATTCTCCGTTGAGATATTGCAGCCGCTGCTGTGTCCAGGCCCAGGAGCCTTAGCACTGTGCTGTGATGTCACTCAATACCACTGACATCACTAGGTGTAAACAACATCTCTCCTTTGCTGTGTATGTGACTATGGAGCTGTTTGGTGATGTCGTCTATTACGGCCTTCATAGAAGCAACAGGAGATTGTTGCATCCATCTTGAACCCTCAGAACTACAGTGCTATGATGTCACTCACTTCCACAGGCCTTGCAGAGTGTAAACAACAACAACCCAGCTTTGTTGTGTATGTAACCAAAGGGATTTGTGATGTCACCTAGAACCTTCACAGCAGCGACAGCTTTATGAGGAGCATCAGCACTGCTCTGCCTGAGCAGAACCATCACCGCCATAGGTTGTCAAATAACCCGGATTTAACCCACACAGGTAAGTCCAATGGGGTGCAGGCATGTCCTCTATGCTTACAGCTTCCCGTGGGTGTTGGTTTGATACCGTTTGGGGACAGCCAAGGAGGCATCTGCAGGCAACAAAGGTAGGTGTGTGCTTGTGTGTGTGTTTCCTATGCAGATCCTAAGCCCAGTGTCACATGCAAGTAGGAGGAGTAAGAAGGGTTCCTGGCAAATCCGGGTTATGGATTGCATTTAAAAAGGCCCCGTGGGAGTGCAATGGGCCCCTGTCTTGCTGCTTAGCAATAATGGTATGGGTTTAGGTTCTGCTGTGTGTACTGGTGGTTGACTGCCCCCCAGCCCAGAGTGTGCATGGAAAATTGTCTGGCAGCCTCCCTGACAGCAAGCAGTGATAGTGCCCATGAAGGGGACCTTGTTGGGCCCGCCCCTTTCACGGTTATCGCTTCTCGGCCTTTTGGCTAAGATCAAGTGTAGTATCTGTTCTTATCAGTTTAATATCTGATACGTCCCCTATCTGGGGACCATATATTAAATGGATTTTTGAGAACGGGGGCCGATTTCGAAGCTTGCTTCCGTCGCCCTATGCATTGACCCGATATGGCAGTATCTTCGGGTACAGTGCACCACCCCCTTACAGGGTTAAAAAGAAAGATTCCTACTTTCATTGCTACCTGCTTGCTGGCTAGCCAGCTAGCCAGCCCTGTGGGCCTTGCTGCTGCTGCAGCCAAAAAACAAAAGGTGGTGCTGCTGCTGCTTCTGCTGCTTCTGCTTCTGCTTGTGTCTGGCCCCTGTTGGAGCGTCCAGGCACAGGACTTCTGCTGCTGCTGACTAAATGGCCTCCTTAATTGGATCATTTGAGTAGCCAGCACACCTGTGCAGGTAGGGCATGACATGATAGGCAGCTGCCTTGATAGCGGGTGGGTGCTGAATGTTCCTAATTGACAAAATAAGATTAATGCTTATGAAGAAATATAAAATCTCATCCCTTCCCCAATATCGCGCCACACCCCTACCCCTTAATTCCCTGGTTGAACGTGATGGACATATGTCTTTTTTCGACCGTACTAACTATGTAACTATGTAACATAACATGGGGGGGGGTCTCCTGGCTGTTCACACAGGTGTGTCATTGCTGTACATTGACCATGCATTGCTTCTGTGGTATTGCAAAGGCAAAGACAAATGCTTCCAGCCATCCATTGCACTAATGGATTGGTCATCAGCTGGCTGTCTATGTCCCGCATCAATATAGACCAAAGTACAGAGGGTTAGGCTATGCTATTGTGCACCTACCTGATGCATCAGAAGGTGCGAGGCCCTTGCTAAATTCTGTGCACAGACTTTGAGATCTATGCTTTAGACTGTATCTAAACCTGCTCCAACATGGACTGACATTCTGGCCTACTTTCAGCCGATGCGACTTGTCTGTCGCTGAACAGTCGCTTTTTATGTATTCAGCACCTATGTATAATGTTGTAAAAATGCTCCAGAAGCTAAAGTCGCAGAAATGTCACACATATTTGGCCTGCAACTTTCTGTGCGACAAATTCAGACAGGAAAAATCAGTATAAATCCTTAGAAAATTATCCCCCAGTGTCTCCATCTGCTGGCGGTATTGAATAAGCATTGCTGCACTGATGGGGTATGCATTAGACGAAAAAAAAGAAGAAAAAGAAGAATAATACGCCCAGAAAAGAGGCGAAAAGGAGAAAAACGTAAAAAAACGTGAAAAAAAAGTAAGAGGAAGAGAAGGGAAAAAAAGGTGGAAATGGGTTTAAAAGTGATTTCGGCGGAGAAATATATATATATATATATATATATATATATATATATATATATATATGCGCACACACACACATAGATATAAACGTATTCTCCGTTGAGATATTGCAGCCGCTGCTGTGTCCAGGCCCAGGAGCCTTAGCACTGTGCTGTGATGTCACTCAATACCACTGACATCACTAGGTGTAAACAACATCTCTCCTTTGCTGTGTATGTGACTATGGAGCTGTTTGGTGATGTCGTCTATTACGGCCTTCATAGAAGCAACAGGAGATTGTTGCATCCATCTTGAACCCTCAGAACTACAGTGCTATGATGTCACTCACTTCCACAGGCCTTGCAGAGTGTAAACAACAACAACCCAGCTTTGTTGTGTATGTAACCAAAGGGATTTGTGATGTCACCTAGAACCTTCACAGCAGCGACAGCTTTATGAGGAGCATCAGCACTGCTCTGCCTGAGCAGAACCATCACCGCCATAGGTTGTCAAATAACCCGGATTTAACCCACACAGGTAAGTCCAATGGGGTGCAGGCATGTCCTCTATGCTTACAGCTTCCCGTGGGTGTTGGTTTGATACCGTTTGGGGACAGCCAAGGAGGCATCTGCAGGCAACAAAGGTAGGTGTGTGCTTGTGTGTGTGTTTCCTATGCAGATCCTAAGCCCAGTGTCACATGCAAGTAGGAGGAGTAAGAAGGGTTCCTGGCAAATCCGGGTTATGGATTGCATTTAAAAAGGCCCCGTGGGAGTGCAATGGGCCCCTGTCTTGCTGCTTAGCAATAATGGTATGGGTTTAGGTTCTGCTGTGTGTACTGGTGGTTGACTGCCCCCCAGCCCAGAGTGTGCATGGAAAATTGTCTGGCAGCCTCCCTGACAGCAAGCAGTGATAGTGCCCATGAAGGGGACCTTGTTGGGCCCGCCCCTTTCACGGTTATCGCTTCTCGGCCTTTTGGCTAAGATCAAGTGTAGTATCTGTTCTTATCAGTTTAATATCTGATACGTCCCCTATCTGGGGACCATATATTAAATGGATTTTTGAGAACGGGGGCCGATTTCGAAGCTTGCTTCCGTCGCCCTATGCATTGACCCGATATGGCAGTATCTTCGGGTACAGTGCACCACCCCCTTACAGGGTTAAAAAGAAAGATTCCTACTTTCATTGCTACCTGCTTGCTGGCTAGCCAGCTAGCCAGCCCTGTGGGCCTTGCTGCTGCTGCAGCCAAAAAACAAAAGGTGGTGCTGCTGCTGCTTCTGCTGCTTCTGCTTCTGCTTGTGTCTGGCCCCTGTTGGAGCGTCCAGGCACAGGACTTCTGCTGCTGCTGACTAAATGGCCTCCTTAATTGGATCATTTGAGTAGCCAGCACACCTGTGCAGGTAGGGCATGACATGATAGGCAGCTGCCTTGATAGCGGGTGGGTGCTGAATGTTCCTAATTGACAAAATAAGATTAATGCTTATGAAGAAATATAAAATCTCATCCCTTCCCCAATATCGCGCCACACCCCTACCCCTTAATTCCCTGGTTGAACGTGATGGACATATGTCTTTTTTCGACCGTACTAACTATGTAACTATGTAACATAACATGGGGGGGGGTCTCCTGGCTGTTCACACAGGTGTGTCATTGCTGTACATTGACCATGCATTGCTTCTGTGGTATTGCAAAGGCAAAGACAAATGCTTCCAGCCATCCATTGCACTAATGGATTGGTCATCAGCTGGCTGTCTATGTCCCGCATCAATATAGACCAAAGTACAGAGGGTTAGGCTATGCTATTGTGCACCTACCTGATGCATCAGAAGGTGCGAGGCCCTTGCTAAATTCTGTGCACAGACTTTGAGATCTATGCTTTAGACTGTATCTAAACCTGCTCCAACATGGACTGACATTCTGGCCTACTTTCAGCCGATGCGACTTGTCTGTCGCTGAACAGTCGCTTTTTATGTATTCAGCACCTATGTATAATGTTGTAAAAATGCTCTAGAAGCTAAAGTCGCAGAAATGTCACACATATTTGGCCTGCAACTTTCTGTGCGACAAATTCAGACAGGAAAAATCAGTATAAATCCTTAGAAAATTATCCCCCAGTGTCTCCATCTGCTGGCGGTATTGAATAAGCATTGCTGCACTGATGGGGTATGCATTAGACGAAAAAAAAGAAGAAAAAGAAGAATAATACGCCCAGAAAAGAGGCGAAAAGGAGAAAAACGTAAAAAAACGTGAAAAAAAAGTAAGAGGAAGAGAAGGGAAAAAAAGGTGGAAATGGGTTTAAAAGTGATTTCGGCGGAGAAATATATATATATATATATATATATATATATATATATATATATATATGCGCACACACACACATAGATATAAACGTATTCTCCGTTGAGATATTGCAGCCGCTGCTGTGTCCAGGCCCAGGAGCCTTAGCACTGTGCTGTGATGTCACTCAATACCACTGACATCACTAGGTGTAAACAACATCTCTCCTTTGCTGTGTATGTGACTATGGAGCTGTTTGGTGATGTCGTCTATTACGGCCTTCATAGAAGCAACAGGAGATTGTTGCATCCATCTTGAACCCTCAGAACTACAGTGCTATGATGTCACTCACTTCCACAGGCCTTGCAGAGTGTAAACAACAACAACCCAGCTTTGTTGTGTATGTAACCAAAGGGATTTGTGATGTCACCTAGAACCTTCACAGCAGCGACAGCTTTATGAGGAGCATCAGCACTGCTCTGCCTGAGCAGAACCATCACCGCCATAGGTTGTCAAATAACCCGGATTTAACCCACACAGGTAAGTCCAATGGGGTGCAGGCATGTCCTCTATGCTTACAGCTTCCCGTGGGTGTTGGTTTGATACCGTTTGGGGACAGCCAAGGAGGCATCTGCAGGCAACAAAGGTAGGTGTGTGCTTGTGTGTGTGTTTCCTATGCAGATCCTAAGCCCAGTGTCACATGCAAGTAGGAGGAGTAAGAAGGGTTCCTGGCAAATCCGGGTTATGGATTGCATTTAAAAAGGCCCCGTGGGAGTGCAATGGGCCCCTGTCTTGCTGCTTAGCAATAATGGTATGGGTTTAGGTTCTGCTGTGTGTACTGGTGGTTGACTGCCCCCCAGCCCAGAGTGTGCATGGAAAATTGTCTGGCAGCCTCCCTGACAGCAAGCAGTGATAGTGCCCATGAAGGGGACCTTGTTGGGCCCGCCCCTTTCACGGTTATCGCTTCTCGGCCTTTTGGCTAAGATCAAGTGTAGTATCTGTTCTTATCAGTTTAATATCTGATACGTCCCCTATCTGGGGACCATATATTAAATGGATTTTTGAGAACGGGGGCCGATTTCGAAGCTTGCTTCCGTCGCCCTATGCATTGACCCGATATGGCAGTATCTTCGGGTACAGTGCACCACCCCCTTACAGGGTTAAAAAGAAAGATTCCTACTTTCATTGCTACCTGCTTGCTGGCTAGCCAGCTAGCCAGCCCTGTGGGCCTTGCTGCTGCTGCAGCCAAAAAACAAAAGGTGGTGCTGCTGCTGCTTCTGCTGCTTCTGCTTCTGCTTGTGTCTGGCCCCTGTTGGAGCGTCCAGGCACAGGACTTCTGCTGCTGCTGACTAAATGGCCTCCTTAATTGGATCATTTGAGTAGCCAGCACACCTGTGCAGGTAGGGCATGACATGATAGGCAGCTGCCTTGATAGCGGGTGGGTGCTGAATGTTCCTAATTGACAAAATAAGATTAATGCTTATGAAGAAATATAAAATCTCATCCCTTCCCCAATATCGCGCCACACCCCTACCCCTTAATTCCCTGGTTGAACGTGATGGACATATGTCTTTTTTCGACCGTACTAACTATGTAACTATGTAACATAACATGGGGGGGGGTCTCCTGGCTGTTCACACAGGTGTGTCATTGCTGTACATTGACCATGCATTGCTTCTGTGGTATTGCAAAGGCAAAGACAAATGCTTCCAGCCATCCATTGCACTAATGGATTGGTCATCAGCTGGCTGTCTATGTCCCGCATCAATATAGACCAAAGTACAGAGGGTTAGGCTATGCTATTGTGCACCTACCTGATGCATCAGAAGGTGCGAGGCCCTTGCTAAATTCTGTGCACAGACTTTGAGATCTATGCTTTAGACTGTATCTAAACCTGCTCCAACATGGACTGACATTCTGGCCTACTTTCAGCCGATGCGACTTGTCTGTCGCTGAACAGTCGCTTTTTATGTATTCAGCACCTATGTATAATGTTGTAAAAATGCTCTAGAAGCTAAAGTCGCAGAAATGTCACACATATTTGGCCTGCAACTTTCTGTGCGACAAATTCAGACAGGAAAAATCAGTATAAATCCTTAGAAAATTATCCCCCAGTGTCTCCATCTGCTGGCGGTATTGAATAAGCATTGCTGCACTGATGGGGTATGCATTAGACGAAAAAAAAGAAGAAAAAGAAGAATAATACGCCCAGAAAAGAGGCGAAAAGGAGAAAAACGTAAAAAAACGTGAAAAAAAAGTAAGAGGAAGA
The DNA here is from genome assembly GCF_029499605.1 of Hyla sarda. Lineage (NCBI taxonomy): Eukaryota > Metazoa > Chordata > Amphibia > Anura > Hylidae > Hyla > Hyla sarda. The sequence continues at coordinate 80,304 of NW_026610644.1, forward strand.
GAAGGGAAAAAAAGGTGGAAATGGGTTTAAAAGTGATTTCGGCGGAGAAATATATATATATATATATATATATATATATATATATATATATATATATATGCGCACACACACACATAGATATAAACGTATTCTCCGTTGAGATATTGCAGCCGCTGCTGTGTCCAGGCCCAGGAGCCTTAGCACTGTGCTGTGATGTCACTCAATACCACTGACATCACTAGGTGTAAACAACATCTCTCCTTTGCTGTGTATGTGACTATGGAGCTGTTTGGTGATGTCGTCTATTACGGCCTTCATAGAAGCAACAGGAGATTGTTGCATCCATCTTGAACCCTCAGAACTACAGTGCTATGATGTCACTCACTTCCACAGGCCTTGCAGAGTGTAAACAACAACAACCCAGCTTTGTTGTGTATGTAACCAAAGGGATTTGTGATGTCACCTAGAACCTTCACAGCAGCGACAGCTTTATGAGGAGCATCAGCACTGCTCTGCCTGAGCAGAACCATCACCGCCATAGGTTGTCAAATAACCCGGATTTAACCCACACAGGTAAGTCCAATGGGGTGCAGGCATGTCCTCTATGCTTACAGCTTCCCGTGGGTGTTGGTTTGATACCGTTTGGGGACAGCCAAGGAGGCATCTGCAGGCAACAAAGGTAGGTGTGTGCTTGTGTGTGTGTTTCCTATGCAGATCCTAAGCCCAGTGTCACATGCAAGTAGGAGGAGTAAGAAGGGTTCCTGGCAAATCCGGGTTATGGATTGCATTTAAAAAGGCCCCGTGGGAGTGCAATGGGCCCCTGTCTTGCTGCTTAGCAATAATGGTATGGGTTTAGGTTCTGCTGTGTGTACTGGTGGTTGACTGCCCCCCAGCCCAGAGTGTGCATGGAAAATTGTCTGGCAGCCTCCCTGACAGCAAGCAGTGATAGTGCCCATGAAGGGGACCTTGTTGGGCCCGCCCCTTTCACGGTTATCGCTTCTCGGCCTTTTGGCTAAGATCAAGTGTAGTATCTGTTCTTATCAGTTTAATATCTGATACGTCCCCTATCTGGGGACCATATATTAAATGGATTTTTGAGAACGGGGGCCGATTTCGAAGCTTGCTTCCGTCGCCCTATGCATTGACCCGATATGGCAGTATCTTCGGGTACAGTGCACCACCCCCTTACAGGGTTAAAAAGAAAGATTCCTACTTTCATTGCTACCTGCTTGCTGGCTAGCCAGCTAGCCAGCCCTGTGGGCCTTGCTGCTGCTGCAGCCAAAAAACAAAAGGTGGTGCTGCTGCTGCTTCTGCTGCTTCTGCTTCTGCTTGTGTCTGGCCCCTGTTGGAGCGTCCAGGCACAGGACTTCTGCTGCTGCTGACTAAATGGCCTCCTTAATTGGATCATTTGAGTAGCCAGCACACCTGTGCAGGTAGGGCATGACATGATAGGCAGCTGCCTTGATAGCGGGTGGGTGCTGAATGTTCCTAATTGACAAAATAAGATTAATGCTTATGAAGAAATATAAAATCTCATCCCTTCCCCAATATCGCGCCACACCCCTACCCCTTAATTCCCTGGTTGAACGTGATGGACATATGTCTTTTTTCGACCGTACTAACTATGTAACTATGTAACATAACATGGGGGGGGGTCTCCTGGCTGTTCACACAGGTGTGTCATTGCTGTACATTGACCATGCATTGCTTCTGTGGTATTGCAAAGGCAAAGACAAATGCTTCCAGCCATCCATTGCACTAATGGATTGGTCATCAGCTGGCTGTCTATGTCCCGCATCAATATAGACCAAAGTACAGAGGGTTAGGCTATGCTATTGTGCACCTACCTGATGCATCAGAAGGTGCGAGGCCCTTGCTAAATTCTGTGCACAGACTTTGAGATCTATGCTTTAGACTGTATCTAAACCTGCTCCAACATGGACTGACATTCTGGCCTACTTTCAGCCGATGCGACTTGTCTGTCGCTGAACAGTCGCTTTTTATGTATTCAGCACCTATGTATAATGTTGTAAAAATGCTCTAGAAGCTAAAGTCGCAGAAATGTCACACATATTTGGCCTGCAACTTTCTGTGCGACAAATTCAGACAGGAAAAATCAGTATAAATCCTTAGAAAATTATCCCCCAGTGTCTCCATCTGCTGGCGGTATTGAATAAGCATTGCTGCACTGATGGGGTATGCATTAGACGAAAAAAAAGAAGAAAAAGAAGAATAATACGCCCAGAAAAGAGGCGAAAAGGAGAAAAACGTAAAAAAACGTGAAAAAAAAGTAAGAGGAAGAGAAGGGAAAAAAAGGTGGAAATGGGTTTAAAAGTGATTTCGGCGGAGAAATATATATATATATATATATATATATATATATATATATATATGCGCACACACACACATAGATATAAACGTATTCTCCGTTGAGATATTGCAGCCGCTGCTGTGTCCAGGCCCAGGAGCCTTAGCACTGTGCTGTGATGTCACTCAATACCACTGACATCACTAGGTGTAAACAACATCTCTCCTTTGCTGTGTATGTGACTATGGAGCTGTTTGGTGATGTCGTCTATTACGGCCTTCATAGAAGCAACAGGAGATTGTTGCATCCATCTTGAACCCTCAGAACTACAGTGCTATGATGTCACTCACTTCCACAGGCCTTGCAGAGTGTAAACAACAACAACCCAGCTTTGTTGTGTATGTAACCAAAGGGATTTGTGATGTCACCTAGAACCTTCACAGCAGCGACAGCTTTATGAGGAGCATCAGCACTGCTCTGCCTGAGCAGAACCATCACCGCCATAGGTTGTCAAATAACCCGGATTTAACCCACACAGGTAAGTCCAATGGGGTGCAGGCATGTCCTCTATGCTTACAGCTTGCCGTGGGTGTTGGTTTGATACCGTTTGGGGACAGCCAAGGAGGCATCTGCAGGCAACAAAGGTAGGTGTGTGCTTGTGTGTGTGTTTCCTATGCAGATCCTAAGCCCAGTGTCACATGCAAGTAGGAGGAGTAAGAAGGGTTCCTGGCAAATCCGGGTTATGGATTGCATTTAAAAAGGCCCCGTGGGAGTGCAATGGGCCCCTGTCTTGCTGCTTAGCAATAATGGTATGGGTTTAGGTTCTGCTGTGTGTACTGGTGGTTGACTGCCCCCCAGCCCAGAGTGTGCATGGAAAATTGTCTGGCAGCCTCCCTGACAGCAAGCAGTGATAGTGCCCATGAAGGGGACCTTGTTGGGCCCGCCCCTTTCACGGTTATCGCTTCTCGGCCTTTTGGCTAAGATCAAGTGTAGTATCTGTTCTTATCAGTTTAATATCTGATACGTCCCCTATCTGGGGACCATATATTAAATGGATTTTTGAGAACGGGGGCCGATTTCGAAGCTTGCTTCCGTCGCCCTATGCATTGACCCGATATGGCAGTATCTTCGGGTACAGTGCACCACCCCCTTACAGGGTTAAAAAGAAAGATTCCTACTTTCATTGCTACCTGCTTGCTGGCTAGCCAGCTAGCCAGCCCTGTGGGCCTTGCTGCTGCTGCTTCTGCTGCTTCTGCTTCTGCTTGTGTCTGGCCCCTGTTGGAGCGTCCAGGCACAGGACTTCTGCTGCTGCTGACTAAATGGCCTCCTTAATTGGATCATTTGAGTAGCCAGCACACCTGTGCAGGTAGGGCATGACATGATAGGCAGCTGCCTTGATAGCGGGTGGGTGCTGAATGTTCCTAATTGACAAAATAAGATTAATGCTTATGAAGAAATATAAAATCTCATCCCTTCCCCAATATCGCGCCACACCCCTACCCCTTAATTCCCTGGTTGAACGTGATGGACATATGTCTTTTTTCGACCGTACTAACTATGTAACTATGTAACATAACATGGGGGGGGGTCTCCTGGCTGTTCACACAGGTGTGTCATTGCTGTACATTGACCATGCATTGCTTCTGTGGTATTGCAAAGGCAAAGACAAATGCTTCCAGCCATCCATTGCACTAATGGATTGGTCATCAGCTGGCTGTCTATGTCCCGCATCAATATAGACCAAAGTACAGAGGGTTAGGCTATGCTATTGTGCACCTACCTGATGCATCAGAAGGTGCGAGGCCCTTGCTAAATTCTGTGCACAGACTTTGAGATCTATGCTTTAGACTGTATCTAAACCTGCTCCAACATGGACTGACATTCTGGCCTACTTTCAGCCGATGCGACTTGTCTGTCGCTGAACAGTCGCTTTTTATGTATTCAGCACCTATGTATAATGTTGTAAAAATGCTCTAGAAGCTAAAGTCGCAGAAATGTCACACATATTTGGCCTGCAACTTTCTGTGCGACAAATTCAGACAGGAAAAATCAGTATAAATCCTTAGAAAATTATCCCCCAGTGTCTCCATCTGCTGGCGGTATTGAATAAGCATTGCTGCACTGATGGGGTATGCATTAGACGAAAAAAAAGAAGAAAAAGAAGAATAATACGCCCAGAAAAGAGGCGAAAAGGAGAAAAACGTAAAAAAACGTGAAAAAAAAGTAAGAGGAAGAGAAGGGAAAAAAAGGTGGAAATGGGTTTAAAAGTGATTTCGGCGGAGAAATATATATATATATATATATATATATATATATATATATATATATGCGCACACACACACATAGATATAAACGTATTCTCCGTTGAGATATTGCAGCCGCTGCTGTGTCCAGGCCCAGGAGCCTTAGCACTGTGCTGTGATGTCACTCAATACCACTGACATCACTAGGTGTAAACAACATCTCTCCTTTGCTGTGTATGTGACTATGGAGCTGTTTGGTGATGTCGTCTATTACGGCCTTCATAGAAGCAACAGGAGATTGTTGCATCCATCTTGAACCCTCAGAACTACAGTGCTATGATGTCACTCACTTCCACAGGCCTTGCAGAGTGTAAACAACAACAACCCAGCTTTGTTGTGTATGTAACCAAAGGGATTTGTGATGTCACCTAGAACCTTCACAGCAGCGACAGCTTTATGAGGAGCATCAGCACTGCTCTGCCTGAGCAGAACCATCACCGCCATAGGTTGTCAAATAACCCGGATTTAACCCACACAGGTAAGTCCAATGGGGTGCAGGCATGTCCTCTATGCTTACAGCTTCCCGTGGGTGTTGGTTTGATACCGTTTGGGGACAGCCAAGGAGGCATCTGCAGGCAACAAAGGTAGGTGTGTGCTTGTGTGTGTGTTTCCTATGCAGATCCTAAGCCCAGTGTCACATGCAAGTAGGAGGAGTAAGAAGGGTTCCTGGCAAATCCGGGTTATGGATTGCATTTAAAAAGGCCCCGTGGGAGTGCAATGGGCCCCTGTCTTGCTGCTTAGCAATAATGGTATGGGTTTAGGTTCTGCTGTGTGTACTGGTGGTTGACTGCCCCCCAGCCCAGAGTGTGCATGGAAAATTGTCTGGCAGCCTCCCTGACAGCAAGCAGTGATAGTGCCCATGAAGGGGACCTTGTTGGGCCCGCCCCTTTCACGGTTATCGCTTCTCGGCCTTTTGGCTAAGATCAAGTGTAGTATCTGTTCTTATCAGTTTAATATCTGATACGTCCCCTATCTGGGGACCATATATTAAATGGATTTTTGAGAACGGGGGCCGATTTCGAAGCTTGCTTCCGTCGCCCTATGCATTGACCCGATATGGCAGTATCTTCGGGTACAGTGCACCACCCCCTTACAGGGTTAAAAAGAAAGATTCCTACTTTCATTGCTACCTGCTTGCTGGCTAGCCAGCTAGCCAGCCCTGTGGGCCTTGCTGCTGCTGCAGCCAAAAAACAAAAGGTGGTGCTGCTGCTGCTTCTGCTGCTTCTGCTTCTGCTTGTGTCTGGCCCCTGTTGGAGCGTCCAGGCACAGGACTTCTGCTGCTGCTGACTAAATGGCCTCCTTAATTGGATCATTTGAGTAGCCAGCACACCTGTGCAGGTAGGGCATGACATGATAGGCAGCTGCCTTGATAGCGGGTGGGTGCTGAATGTTCCTAATTGACAAAATAAGATTAATGCTTATGAAGAAATATAAAATCTCATCCCTTCCCCAATATCGCGCCACACCCCTACCCCTTAATTCCCTGGTTGAACGTGATGGACATATGTCTTTTTTCGACCGTACTAACTATGTAACTATGTAACATAACATGGGGGGGGGTCTCCTGGCTGTTCACACAGGTGTGTCATTGCTGTACATTGACCATGCATTGCTTCTGTGGTATTGCAAAGGCAAAGACAAATGCTTCCAGCCATCCATTGCACTAATGGATTGGTCATCAGCTGGCTGTCTATGTCCCGCATCAATATAGACCAAAGTACAGAGGGTTAGGCTATGCTATTGTGCACCTACCTGATGCATCAGAAGGTGCGAGGCCCTTGCTAAATTCTGTGCACAGACTTTGAGATCTATGCTTTAGACTGTATCTAAACCTGCTCCAACATGGACTGACATTCTGGCCTACTTTCAGCCGATGCGACTTGTCTGTCGCTGAACAGTCGCTTTTTATGTATTCAGCACCTATGTATAATGTTGTAAAAATGCTCTAGAAGCTAAAGTCGCAGAAATGTCACACATATTTGGCCTGCAACTTTCTGTGCGACAAATTCAGACAGGAAAAATCAGTATAAATCCTTAGAAAATTATCCCCCAGTGTCTCCATCTGCTGGCGGTATTGAATAAGCATTGCTGCACTGATGGGGTATGCATTAGACGAAAAAAAAGAAGAAAAAGAAGAATAATACGCCCAGAAAAGAGGCGAAAAGGAGAAAAACGTAAAAAAACGTGAAAAAAAAGTAAGAGGAAGAGAAGGGAAAAAAAGGTGGAAATGGGTTTAAAAGTGATTTCGGCGGAGAAATATATATATATATATATATATATATATATATATATATATATATATGCGCACACACACACATAGATATAAACGTATTCTCCGTTGAGATATTGCAGCCGCTGCTGTGTCCAGGCCCAGGAGCCTTAGCACTGTGCTGTGATGTCACTCAATACCACTGACATCACTAGGTGTAAACAACATCTCTCCTTTGCTGTGTATGTGACTATGGAGCTGTTTGGTGATGTCGTCTATTACGGCCTTCATAGAAGCAACAGGAGATTGTTGCATCCATCTTGAACCCTCAGAACTACAGTGCTATGATGTCACTCACTTCCACAGGCCTTGCAGAGTGTAAACAACAACAACCCAGCTTTGTTGTGTATGTAACCAAAGGGATTTGTGATGTCACCTAGAACCTTCACAGCAGCGACAGCTTTATGAGGAGCATCAGCACTGCTCTGCCTGAGCAGAACCATCACCGCCATAGGTTGTCAAATAACCCGGATTTAACCCACACAGGTAAGTCCAATGGGGTGCAGGCATGTCCTCTATGCTTACAGCTTCCCGTGGGTGTTGGTTTGATACCGTTTGGGGACAGCCAAGGAGGCATCTGCAGGCAACAAAGGTAGGTGTGTGCTTGTGTGTGTGTTTCCTATGCAGATCCTAAGCCCAGTGTCACATGCAAGTAGGAGGAGTAAGAAGGGTTCCTGGCAAATCCGGGTTATGGATTGCATTTAAAAAGGCCCCGTGGGAGTGCAATGGGCCCCTGTCTTGCTGCTTAGCAATAATGGTATGGGTTTAGGTTCTGCTGTGTGTACTGGTGGTTGACTGCCCCCCAGCCCAGAGTGTGCATGGAAAATTGTCTGGCAGCCTCCCTGACAGCAAGCAGTGATAGTGCCCATGAAGGGGACCTTGTTGGGCCCGCCCCTTTCACGGTTATCGCTTCTCGGCCTTTTGGCTAAGATCAAGTGTAGTATCTGTTCTTATCAGTTTAATATCTGATACGTCCCCTATCTGGGGACCATATATTAAATGGATTTTTGAGAACGGGGGCCGATTTCGAAGCTTGCTTCCGTCGCCCTATGCATTGACCTGATATGGCAGTATCTTCGGGTACAGTGCACCACCCCCTTACAGGGTTAAAAAGAAAGATTCCTACTTTCATTGCTACCTGCTTGCTGGCTAGCCAGCTAGCCAGCCCTGTGGGCCTTGCTGCTGCTGCAGCCAAAAAACAAAAGGTGGTGCTGCTGCTGCTGCTGCTGCTTCTGCTGCTTCTGCTTCTGCTTGTGTCTGGCCCCTGTTGGAGCGTCCAGGCACAGGACTTCTGCTGCTGCTGACTAAATGGCCTCCTTAATTGGATCATTTGAGTAGCCAGCACACCTGTGCAGGTAGGGCATGACATGATAGGCAGCTGCCTTGATAGCGGGTGGGTGCTGAATGTTCCTAATTGACAAAATAAGATTAATGCTTATGAAGAAATATAAAATCTCATCCCTTCCCCAATATCGCGCCACACCCCTACCCCTTAATTCCCTGGTTGAACGTGATGGACATATGTCTTTTTTCGACCGTACTAACTATGTAACTATGTAACATAACATGGGGGGGGGTCTCCTGGCTGTTCACACAGGTGTGTCATTGCTGTACATTGACCATGCATTGCTTCTGTGGTATTGCAAAGGCAAAGACAAATGCTTCCAGCCATCCATTGCACTAATGGATTGGTCATCAGCTGGCTGTCTATGTCCCGCATCAATATAGACCAAAGTACAGAGGGTTAGGCTATGCTATTGTGCACCTACCTGATGCATCAGAAGGTGCGAGGCCCTTGCTAAATTCTGTGCACAGACTTTGAGATCTATGCTTTAGACTGTATCTAAACCTGCTCCAACATGGACTGACATTCTGGCCTACTTTCAGCCGATGCGACTTGTCTGTCGCTGAACAGTCGCTTTTTATGTATTCAGCACCTATGTATAATGTTGTAAAAATGCTCTAGAAGCTAAAGTCGCAGAAATGTCACACATATTTGGCCTGCAACTTTCTGTGCGACAAATTCAGACAGGAAAAATCAGTATAAATCCTTAGAAAATTATCCCCCAGTGTCTCCATCTGCTGGCGGTATTGAATAAGCATTGCTGCACTGATGGGGTATGCATTAGACGAAAAAAAAGAAGAAAAAGAAGAATAATACGCCCAGAAAAGAGGCGAAAAGGAGAAAAACGTAAAAAAACGTGAAAAAAAAGTAAGAGGAAGAGAAGGGAAAAAAAGGTGGAAATGGGTTTAAAAGTGATTTCGGCGGAGAAATATATATATATATATATATATATATATATATATATATATATATATATGCGCACACACACACATAGATATAAACGTATTCTCCGTTGAGATATTGCAGCCGCTGCTGTGTCCAGGCCCAGGAGCCTTAGCACTGTGCTGTGATGTCACTCAATACCACTGACATCACTAGGTGTAAACAACATCTCTCCTTTGCTGTGTATGTGACTATGGAGCTGTTTGGTGATGTCGTCTATTACGGCCTTCATAGAAGCAACAGGAGATTGTTGCATCCATCTTGAACCCTCAGAACTACAGTGCTATGATGTCACTCACTTCCACAGGCCTTGCAGAGTGTAAACAACAACAACCCAGCTTTGTTGTGTATGTAACCAAAGGGATTTGTGATGTCACCTAGAACCTTCACAGCAGCGACAGCTTTATGAGGAGCATCAGCACTGCTCTGCCTGAGCAGAACCATCACCGCCATAGGTTGTCAAATAACCCGGATTTAACCCACACAGGTAAGTCCAATGGGGTGCAGGCATGTCCTCTATGCTTACAGCTTCCCGTGGGTGTTGGTTTGATACCGTTTGGGGACAGCCAAGGAGGCATCTGCAGGCAACAAAGGTAGGTGTGTGCTTGTGTGTGTGTTTCCTATGCAGATCCTAAGCCCAGTGTCACATGCAAGTAGGAGGAGTAAGAAGGGTTCCTGGCAAATCCGGGTTATGGATTGCATTTAAAAAGGCCCCGTGGGAGTGCAATGGGCCCCTGTCTTGCTGCTTAGCAATAATGGTATGGGTTTAGGTTCTGCTGTGTGTACTGGTGGTTGACTGCCCCCCAGCCCAGAGTGTGCATGGAAAATTGTCTGGCAGCCTCCCTGACAGCAAGCAGTGATAGTGCCCATGAAGGGGACCTTGTTGGGCCCGCCCCTTTCACGGTTATCGCTTCTCGGCCTTTTGGCTAAGATCAAGTGTAGTATCTGTTCTTATCAGTTTAATATCTGATACGTCCCCTATCTGGGGACCATATATTAAATGGATTTTTGAGAACGGGGGCCGATTTCGAAGCTTGCTTCCGTCGCCCTATGCATTGACCCGATATGGCAGTATCTTCGGGTACAGTGCACCACCCCCTTACAGGGTTAAAAAGAAAGATTCCTACTTTCATTGCTACCTGCTTGCTGGCTAGCCAGCTAGCCAGCCCTGTGGGCCTTGCTGCTGCTGCAGCCAAAAAACAAAAGGTGGTGCTGCTGCTGCTTCTGCTGCTTCTGCTTCTGCTTGTGTCTGGCCCCTGTTGGAGCGTCCAGGCACAGGACTTCTGCTGCTGCTGACTAAATGGCCTCCTTAATTGGATCATTTGAGTAGCCAGCACACCTGTGCAGGTAGGGCATGACATGATAGGCAGCTGCCTTGATAGCGGGTGGGTGCTGAATGTTCCTAATTGACAAAATAAGATTAATGCTTATGAAGAAATATAAAATCTCATCCCTTCCCCAATATCGCGCCACACCCCTACCCCTTAATTCCCTGGTTGAACGTGATGGACATATGTCTTTTTTCGACCGTACTAACTATGTAACTATGTAACATAACATGGGGGGGGGTCTCCTGGCTGTTCACACAGGTGTGTCATTGCTGTACATTGACCATGCATTGCTTCTGTGGTATTGCAAAGGCAAAGACAAATGCTTCCAGCCATCCATTGCACTAATGGATTGGTCATCAGCTGGCTGTCTATGTCCCGCATCAATATAGACCAAAGTACAGAGGGTTAGGCTATGCTATTGTGCACCTACCTGATGCATCAGAAGGTGCGAGGCCCTTGCTAAATTCTGTGCACAGACTTTGAGATCTATGCTTTAGACTGTATCTAAACCTGCTCCAACATGGACTGACATTCTGGCCTACTTTCAGCCGATGCGACTTGTCTGTCGCTGAACAGTCGCTTTTTATGTATTCAGCACCTATGTATAATGTTGTAAAAATGCTCTAGAAGCTAAAGTCGCAGAAATGTCACACATATTTGGCCTGCAACTTTCTGTGCGACAAATTCAGACAGGAAAAATCAGTATAAATCCTTAGAAAATTATCCCCCAGTGTCTCCATCTGCTGGCGGTATTGAATAAGCATTGCTGCACTGATGGGGTATGCATTAGACGAAAAAAAAGAAGAAAAAGAAGAATAATACGCCCAGAAAAGAGGCGAAAAGGAGAAAAACGTAAAAAAACGTGAAAAAAAAGTAAGAGGAAGAGAAGGGAAAAAAAGGTGGAAATGGGTTTAAAAGTGATTTCGGCGGAGAAATATATATATATATATATATATATATATATATATATATATATATGCGCACACACACACATAGATATAAACGTATTCTCCGTTGAGATATTGCAGCCGCTGCTGTGTCCAGGCCCAGGAGCCTTAGCACTGTGCTGTGATGTCACTCAATACCACTGACATCACTAGGTGTAAACAACATCTCTCCTTTGCTGTGTATGTGACTATGGAGCTGTTTGGTGATGTCGTCTATTACGGCCTTCATAGAAGCAACAGGAGATTGTTGCATCCATCTTGAACCCTCAGAACTACAGTGCTATGATGTCACTCACTTCCACAGGCCTTGCAGAGTGTAAACAACAACAACCCAGCTTTGTTGTGTATGTAACCAAAGGGATTTGTGATGTCACCTAGAACCTTCACAGCAGCGACAGCTTTATGAGGAGCATCAGCACTGCTCTGCCTGAGCAGAACCATCACCGCCATAGGTTGTCAAATAACCCGGATTTAACCCACACAGGTAAGTCCAATGGGGTGCAGGCATGTCCTCTATGCTTACAGCTTCCCGTGGGTGTTGGTTTGATACCGTTTGGGGACAGCCAAGGAGGCATCTGCAGGCAACAAAGGTAGGTGTGTGCTTGTGTGTGTGTTTCCTATGCAGATCCTAAGCCCAGTGTCACATGCAAGTAGGAGGAGTAAGAAGGGTTCCTGGCAAATCCGGGTTATGGATTGCATTTAAAAAGGCCCCGTGGGAGTGCAATGGGCCCCTGTCTTGCTGCTTAGCAATAATGGTATGGGTTTAGGTTCTGCTGTGTGTACTGGTGGTTGACTGCCCCCCAGCCCAGAGTGTGCATGGAAAATTGTCTGGCAGCCTCCCTGACAGCAAGCAGTGATAGTGCCCATGAAGGGGACCTTGTTGGGCCCGCCCCTTTCACGGTTATCGCTTCTCGGCCTTTTGGCTAAGATCAAGTGTAGTATCTGTTCTTATCAGTTTAATATCTGATACGTCCCCTATCTGGGGACCATATATTAAATGGATTTTTGAGAACGGGGGCCGATTTCGAAGCTTGCTTCCGTCGCCCTATGCATTGACCCGATATGGCAGTATCTTCGGGTACAGTGCACCACCCCCTTACAGGGTTAAAAAGAAAGATTCCTACTTTCATTGCTACCTGCTTGCTGGCTAGCCAGCTAGCCAGCCCTGTGGGCCTTGCTGCTGCTGCAGCCAAAAAACAAAAGGTGGTGCTGCTGCTGCTTCTGCTGCTTCTGCTTCTGCTTGTGTCTGGCCCCTGTTGGAGCGTCCAGGCACAGGACTTCTGCTGCTGCTGACTAAATGGCCTCCTTAATTGGATCATTTGAGTAGCCAGCACACCTGTGCAGGTAGGGCATGACATGATAGGCAGCTGCCTTGATAGCGGGTGGGTGCTGAATGTTCCTAATTGACAAAATAAGATTAATGCTTATGAAGAAATATAAAATCTCATCCCTTCCCCAATATCGCGCCACACCCCTACCCCTTAATTCCCTGGTTGAACGTGATGGACATATGTCTTTTTTCGACCGTACTAACTATGTAACTATGTAACATAACATGGGGGGGGGTCTCCTGGCTGTTCACACAGGTGTGTCATTGCTGTACATTGACCATGCATTGCTTCTGTGGTATTGCAAAGGCAAAGACAAATGCTTCCAGCCATCCATTGCACTAATGGATTGGTCATCAGCTGGCTGTCTATGTCCCGCATCAATATAGACCAAAGTACAGAGGGTTAGGCTATGCTATTGTGCACCTACCTGATGCATCAGAAGGTGCGAGGCCCTTGCTAAATTCTGTGCACAGACTTTGAGATCTATGCTTTAGACTGTATCTAAACCTGCTCCAACATGGACTGACATTCTGGCCTACTTTCAGCCGATGCGACTTGTCTGTCGCTGAACAGTCGCTTTTTATGTATTCAGCACCTATGTATAATGTTGTAAAAATGCTCTAGAAGCTAAAGTCGCAGAAATGTCACACATATTTGGCCTGCAACTTTCTGTGCGACAAATTCAGACAGGAAAAATCAGTATAAATCCTTAGAAAATTATCCCCCAGTGTCTCCATCTGCTGGCGGTATTGAATAAGCATTGCTGCACTGATGGGGTATGCATTAGACGAAAAAAAAGAAGAAAAAGAAGAATAATACGCCCAGAAAAGAGGCGAAAAGGAGAAAAACGTAAAAAAACGTGAAAAAAAAGTAAGAGGAAGAGAAGGGAAAAAAAGGTGGAAATGGGTTTAAAAGTGATTTCGGCGGAGAAATATATATATATATATATATATATATATATATATATATATGCGCACACACACACATAGATATAAACGTATTCTCCGTTGAGATATTGCAGCCGCTGCTGTGTCCAGGCCCAGGAGCCTTAGCACTGTGCTGTGATGTCACTCAATACCACTGACATCACTAGGTGTAAACAACATCTCTCCTTTGCTGTGTATGTGACTATGGAGCTGTTTGGTGATGTCGTCTATTACGGCCTTCATAGAAGCAACAGGAGATTGTTGCATCCATCTTGAACCCTCAGAACTACAGTGCTATGATGTCACTCACTTCCACAGGCCTTGCAGAGTGTAAACAACAACAACCCAGCTTTGTTGTGTATGTAACCAAAGGGATTTGTGATGTCACCTAGAACCTTCACAGCAGCGACAGCTTTATGAGGAGCATCAGCACTGCTCTGCCTGAGCAGAACCATCACCGCCATAGGTTGTCAAATAACCCGGATTTAACCCACACAGGTAAGTCCAATGGGGTGCAGGCATGTCCTCTATGCTTACAGCTTCCCGTGGGTGTTGGTTTGATACCGTTTGGGGACAGCCAAGGAGGCATCTGCAGGCAACAAAGGTAGGTGTGTGCTTGTGTGTGTGTTTCCTATGCAGATCCTAAGCCCAGTGTCACATGCAAGTAGGAGGAGTAAGAAGGGTTCCTGGCAAATCCGGGTTATGGATTGCATTTAAAAAGGCCCCGTGGGAGTGCAATGGGCCCCTGTCTTGCTGCTTAGCAATAATGGTATGGGTTTAGGTTCTGCTGTGTGTACTGGTGGTTGACTGCCCCCCAGCCCAGAGTGTGCATGGAAAATTGTCTGGCAGCCTCCCTGACAGCAAGCAGTGATAGTGCCCATGAAGGGGACCTTGTTGGGCCCGCCCCTTTCACGGTTATCGCTTCTCGGCCTTTTGGCTAAGATCAAGTGTAGTATCTGTTCTTATCAGTTTAATATCTGATACGTCCCCTATCTGGGGACCATATATTAAATGGATTTTTGAGAACGGGGGCCGATTTCGAAGCTTGCTTCCGTCGCCCTATGCATTGACCCGATATGGCAGTATCTTCGGGTACAGTGCACCACCCCCTTACAGGGTTAAAAAGAAAGATTCCTACTTTCATTGCTACCTGCTTGCTGGCTAGCCAGCTAGCCAGCCCTGTGGGCCTTGCTGCTGCTGCAGCCAAAAAACAAAAGGTGGTGCTGCTGCTGCTTCTGCTGCTTCTGCTTCTGCTTGTGTCTGGCCCCTGTTGGAGCGTCCAGGCACAGGACTTCTGCTGCTGCTGACTAAATGGCCTCCTTAATTGGATCATTTGAGTAGCCAGCACACCTGTGCAGGTAGGGCATGACATGATAGGCAGCTGCCTTGATAGCGGGTGGGTGCTGAATGTTCCTAATTGACAAAATAAGATTAATGCTTATGAAGAAATATAAAATCTCATCCCTTCCCCAATATCGCGCCACACCCCTACCCCTTAATTCCCTGGTTGAACGTGATGGACATATGTCTTTTTTCGACCGTACTAACTATGTAACTATGTAACATAACATGGGGGGGGTCTCCTGGCTGTTCACACAGGTGTGTCATTGCTGTACATTGACCATGCATTGCTTCTGTGGTATTGCAAAGGCAAAGACAAATGCTTCCAGCCATCCATTGCACTAATGGATTGGTCATCAGCTGGCTGTCTATGTCCCGCATCAATATAGACCAAAGTACAGAGGGTTAGGCTATGCTATTGTGCACCTACCTGATGCATCAGAAGGTGCGAGGCCCTTGCTAAATTCTGTGCACAGACTTTGAGATCTATGCTTTAGACTGTATCTAAACCTGCTCCAACATGGACTGACATTCTGGCCTACTTTCAGCCGATGCGACTTGTCTGTCGCTGAACAGTCGCTTTTTATGTATTCAGCACCTATGTATAATGTTGTAAAAATGCTCTAGAAGCTAAAGTCGCAGAAATGTCACACATATTTGGCCTGCAACTTTCTGTGCGACAAATTCAGACAGGAAAAATCAGTATAAATCCTTAGAAAATTATCCCCCAGTGTCTCCATCTGCTGGCGGTATTGAATAAGCATTGCTGCACTGATGGGGTATGCATTAGACGAAAAAAAAGAAGAAAAAGAAGAATAATACGCCCAGAAAAGAGGCGAAAAGGAGAAAAACGTAAAAAAACGTGAAAAAAAAGTAAGAGGAAGAGAAGGGAAAAAAAGGTGGAAATGGGTTTAAAAGTGATTTCGGCGGAGAAATATATATATATATATATATATATATATATATATGCGCACACACACACATAGATATAAACGTATTCTCCGTTGAGATATTGCAGCCGCTGCTGTGTCCAGGCCCAGGAGCCTTAGCACTGTGCTGTGATGTCACTCAATACCACTGACATCACTAGGTGTAAACAACATCTCTCCTTTGCTGTGTATGTGACTATGGAGCTGTTTGGTGATGTCGTCTATTACGGCCTTCATAGAAGCAACAGGAGATTGTTGCATCCATCTTGAACCCTCAGAACTACAGTGCTATGATGTCACTCACTTCCACAGGCCTTGCAGAGTGTAAACAACAACAACCCAGCTTTGTTGTGTATGTAACCAAAGGGATTTGTGATGTCACCTAGAACCTTCACAGCAGCGACAGCTTTATGAGGAGCATCAGCACTGCTCTGCCTGAGCAGAACCATCACCGCCATAGGTTGTCAAATAACCCGGATTTAACCCACACAGGTAAGTCCAATGGGGTGCAGGCATGTCCTCTATGCTTACAGCTTCCCGTGGGTGTTGGTTTGATACCGTTTGGGGACAGCCAAGGAGGCATCTGCAGGCAACAAAGGTAGGTGTGTGCTTGTGTGTGTGTTTCCTATGCAGATCCTAAGCCCAGTGTCACATGCAAGTAGGAGGAGTAAGAAGGGTTCCTGGCAAATCCGGGTTATGGATTGCATTTAAAAAGGCCCCGTGGGAGTGCAATGGGCCCCTGTCTTGCTGCTTAGCAATAATGGTATGGGTTTAGGTTCTGCTGTGTGTACTGGTGGTTGACTGCCCCCCAGCCCAGAGTGTGCATGGAAAATTGTCTGGCAGCCTCCCTGACAGCAAGCAGTGATAGTGCCCATGAAGGGGACCTTGTTGGGCCCGCCCCTTTCACGGTTATCGCTTCTCGGCCTTTTGGCTAAGATCAAGTGTAGTATCTGTTCTTATCAGTTTAATATCTGATACGTCCCCTATCTGGGGACCATATATTAAATGGATTTTTGAGAACGGGGGCCGATTTCGAAGCTTGCTTCCGTCGCCCTATGCATTGACCCGATATGGCAGTATCTTCGGGTACAGTGCACCACCCCCTTACAGGGTTAAAAAGAAAGATTCCTACTTTCATTGCTACCTGCTTGCTGGCTAGCCAGCTAGCCAGCCCTGTGGGCCTTGCTGCTGCTGCAGCCAAAAAACAAAAGGTGGTGCTGCTGCTGCTTCTGCTGCTTCTGCTTCTGCTTGTGTATGGCCCCTGTTGGAGCGTCCAGGCACAGGACTTCTGCTGCTGCTGACTAAATGGCCTCCTTAATTGGATCATTTGAGTAGCCAGCACACCTGTGCAGGTAGGGCATGACATGATAGGCAGCTGCCTTGATAGCGGGTGGGTGCTGAATGTTCCTAATTGACAAAATAAGATTAATGCTTATGAAGAAATATAAAATCTCATCCCTTCCCCAATATCGCGCCACACCCCTACCCCTTAATTCCCTGGTTGAACGTGATGGACATATGTCTTTTTTCGACCGTACTAACTATGTAACTATGTAACATAACATGGGGGGGGGTCTCCTGGCTGTTCACACAGGTGTGTCATTGCTGTACATTGACCATGCATTGCTTCTGTGGTATTGCAAAGGCAAAGACAAATGCTTCCAGCCATCCATTGCACTAATGGATTGGTCATCAGCTGGCTGTCTATGTCCCGCATCAATATAGACCAAAGTACAGAGGGTTAGGCTATGCTATTGTGCACCTACCTGATGCATCAGAAGGTGCGAGGCCCTTGCTAAATTCTGTGCACAGACTTTGAGATCTATGCTTTAGACTGTATCTAAACCTGCTCCAACATGGACTGACATTCTGGCCTACTTTCAGCCGATGCGACTTGTCTGTCGCTGAACAGTCGCTTTTTATGTATTCAGCACCTATGTATAATGTTGTAAAAATGCTCTAGAAGCTAAAGTCGCAGAAATGTCACACATATTTGGCCTGCAACTTTCTGTGCGACAAATTCAGACAGGAAAAATCAGTATAAATCCTTAGAAAATTATCCCCCAGTGTCTCCATCTGCTGGCGGTATTGAATAAGCATTGCTGCACTGATGGGGTATGCATTAGACGAAAAAAAAGAAGAAAAAGAAGAATAATACGCCCAGAAAAGAGGCGAAAAGGAGAAAAACGTAAAAAAACGTGAAAAAAAAGTAAGAGGAAGAGAAGGGAAAAAAAGGTGGAAATGGGTTTAAAAGTGATTTCGGCGGAGAAATATATATATATATATATATATATATATATATATATATATATATATGCGCACACACACACATAGATATAAACGTATTCTCCGTTGAGATATTGCAGCCGCTGCTGTGTCCAGGCCCAGGAGCCTTAGCACTGTGCTGTGATGTCACTCAATACCACTGACATCACTAGGTGTAAACAACATCTCTCCTTTGCTGTGTATGTGACTATGGAGCTGTTTGGTGATGTCGTCTATTACGGCCTTCATAGAAGCAACAGGAGATTGTTGCATCCATCTTGAACCCTCAGAACTACAGTGCTATGATGTCACTCACTTCCACAGGCCTTGCAGAGTGTAAACAACAACAACCCAGCTTTGTTGTGTATGTAACCAAAGGGATTTGTGATGTCACCTAGAACCTTCACAGCAGCGACAGCTTTATGAGGAGCATCAGCACTGCTCTGCCTGAGCAGAACCATCACCGCCATAGGTTGTCAAATAACCCGGATTTAACCCACACAGGTAAGTCCAATGGGGTGCAGGCATGTCCTCTATGCTTACAGCTTCCCGTGGGTGTTGGTTTGATACCGTTTGGGGACAGCCAAGGAGGCATCTGCAGGCAACAAAGGTAGGTGTGTGCTTGTGTGTGTGTTTCCTATGCAGATCCTAAGCCCAGTGTCACATGCAAGTAGGAGGAGTAAGAAGGGTTCCTGGCAAATCCGGGTTATGGATTGCATTTAAAAAGGCCCCGTGGGAGTGCAATGGGCCCCTGTCTTGCTGCTTAGCAATAATGGTATGGGTTTAGGTTCTGCTGTGTGTACTGGTGGTTGACTGCCCCCCAGCCCAGAGTGTGCATGGAAAATTGTCTGGCAGCCTCCCTGACAGCAAGCAGTGATAGTGCCCATGAAGGGGACCTTGTTGGGCCCGCCCCTTTCACGGTTATCGCTTCTCGGCCTTTTGGCTAAGATCAAGTGTAGTATCTGTTCTTATCAGTTTAATATCTGATACGTCCCCTATCTGGGGACCATATATTAAATGGATTTTTGAGAACGGGGGCCGATTTCGAAGCTTGCTTCCGTCGCCCTATGCATTGACCCGATATGGCAGTATCTTCGGGTACAGTGCACCACCCCCTTACAGGGTTAAAAAGAAAGATTCCTACTTTCATTGCTACCTGCTTGCTGGCTAGCCAGCTAGCCAGCCCTGTGGGCCTTGCTGCTGCTGCAGCCAAAAAACAAAAGGTGGTGCTGCTGCTGCTTCTGCTGCTTCTGCTTCTGCTTGTGTCTGGCCCCTGTTGGAGCGTCCAGGCACAGGACTTCTGCTGCTGCTGACTAAATGGCCTCCTTAATTGGATCATTTGAGTAGCCAGCACACCTGTGCAGGTAGGGCATGACATGATAGGCAGCTGCCTTGATAGCGGGTGGGTGCTGAATGTTCCTAATTGACAAAATAAGATTAATGCTTATGAAGAAATATAAAATCTCATCCCTTCCCCAATATCGCGCCACACCCCTACCCCTTAATTCCCTGGTTGAACGTGATGGACATATGTCTTTTTTCGACCGTACTAACTATGTAACTATGTAACATAACATGGGGGGGGTCTCCTGGCTGTTCACACAGGTGTAACATTGCTGTACATTGACCATGCATTGCTTCTGTGGTATTGCAAAGGCAAAGACAAATGCTTCCAGCCATCCATTGCACTAATGGATTGGTCATCAGCTGGCTGTCTATGTCCCGCATCAATATAGACCAAAGTACAGAGGGTTAGGCTATGCTATTGTGCACCTACCTGATGCATCAGAAGGTGCGAGGCCCTTGCTAAATTCTGTGCACAGACTTTGAGATCTATGCTTTAGACTGTATCTAAACCTGCTCCAACATGGACTGACATTCTGGCCTACTTTCAGCCGATGCGACTTGTCTGTCGCTGAACAGTCGCTTTTTATGTATTCAGCACCTATGTATAATGTTGTAAAAATGCTCTAGAAGCTAAAGTCGCAGAAATGTCACACATATTTGGCCTGCAACTTTCTGTGCGACAAATTCAGACAGGAAAAATCAGTATAAATCCTTAGAAAATTATCCCCCAGTGTCTCCATCTGCTGGCGGTATTGAATAAGCATTGCTGCACTGATGGGGTATGCATTAGACGAAAAAAAAGAAGAAAAAGAAGAATAATACGCCCAGAAAAGAGGCGAAAAGGAGAAAAACGTAAAAAAACGTGAAAAAAAAGTAAGAGGAAGAGAAGGGAAAAAAAGGTGGAAATGGGTTTAAAAGTGATTTCGGCGGAGAAATATATATATATACATATATATATATATATATATCTATATATGCGCACACACACACATAGATATAAACGTATTCTCCGTTGAGATATTGCAGCCGCTGCTGTGTCCAGGCCCAGGAGCCTTAGCACTGTGCTGTGATGTCACTCAATACCACTGACATCACTAGGTGTAAACAACATCTCTCCTTTGCTGTGTATGTGACTATGGAGCTGTTTGGTGATGTCGTCTATTACGGCCTTCATAGAAGCAACAGGAGATTGTTGCATCCATCTTGAACCCTCAGAACTACAGTGCTATGATGTCACTCACTTCCACAGGCCTTGCAGAGTGTAAACAACAACAACCCAGCTTTGTTGTGTATGTAACCAAAGGGATTTGTGATGTCACCTAGAACCTTCACAGCAGCGACAGCTTTATGAGGAGCATCAGCACTGCTCTGCCTGAGCAGAACCATCACCGCCATAGGTTGTCAAATAACCCGGATTTAACCCACACAGGTAAGTCCAATGGGGTGCAGGCATGTCCTCTATGCTTACAGCTTCCCGTGGGTGTTGGTTTGATACCGTTTGGGGACAGCCAAGGAGGCATCTGCAGGCAACAAAGGTAGGTGTGTGCTTGTGTGTGTGTTTCCTATGCAGATCCTAAGCCCAGTGTCACATGCAAGTAGGAGGAGTAAGAAGGGTTCCTGGCAAATCCGGGTTATGGATTGCATTTAAAAAGGCCCCGTGGGAGTGCAATGGGCCCCTGTCTTGCTGCTTAGCAATAATGGTATGGGTTTAGGTTCTGCTGTGTGTACTGGTGGTTGACTGCCCCCCAGCCCAGAGTGTGCATGGAAAATTGTCTGGCAGCCTCCCTGACAGCAAGCAGTGATAGTGCCCATGAAGGGGACCTTGTTGGGCCCGCCCCTTTCACGGTTATCGCTTCTCGGCCTTTTGGCTAAGATCAAGTGTAGTATCTGTTCTTATCAGTTTAATATCTGATACGTCCCCTATCTGGGGACCATATATTAAATGGATTTTTGAGAACGGGGGCCGATTTCGAAGCTTGCTTCCGTCGCCCTATGCATTGACCCGATATGGCAGTATCTTCGGGTACAGTGCACCACCCCCTTACAGGGTTAAAAAGAAAGATTCCTACTTTCATTGCTACCTGCTTGCTGGCTAGCCAGCTAGCCAGCCCTGTGGGCCTTGCTGCTGCTGCTGCAGCCAAAAAACAAAAGGTGGTGCTGCTGCTGCTTCTGCTGCTTCTGCTTCTGCTTGTGTCTGGCCGCTGTTGGAGCGTCCAGGCACAGGACTTCTGCTGCTGCTGACTAAATGGCCTCCTTAATTGGATCATTTGAGTAGCCAGCACACCTGTGCAGGTAGGGCATGACATGATAGGCAGCTGCCTTGATAGCGGGTGGGTGCTGAATGTTCCTAATTGACAAAATAAGATTAATGCTTATGAAGAAATATAAAATCTCATCCCTTCCCCAATATCGCGCCACACCCCTACCCCTTAATTCCCTGGTTGAACTTGATGGACATATGTCTTTTTTCGACCGTACTAACTATGTAACTATGTAACATAACATGGGGGGGGTCTCCTGGCTGTTCACACAGGTGTGTCATTGCTGTACATTGACCATGCATTGCTTCTGTGGTATTGCAAAGGCAAAGACAAATGCTTCCAGCCATCCATTGCACTAATGGATTGGTCATCAGCTGGCTGTCTATGTCCCGCATCAATATAGACCAAAGTACAGAGGGTTAGGCTATGCTATTGTGCACCTACCTGATGCATCAGAAGGTGCGAGGCCCTTGCTAAATTCTGTGCACAGACTTTGAGATCTATACTTTAGACTGTATCTAAACCTGCTCCAACATGGACTGACATTCTGGCCTACTTTCAGCCGATGCGACTTGTCTGTCGCTGAACAGTCGCTTTTTATGTATTCAGCACCTATGTATAATGTTGTAAAAATGCTCTAGAAGCTAAAGTCGCAGAAATGTCACACATATTTGGGCCTGCAACTTTCTGTGCGACAAATTCAGACAGGAAAAATCAGTATAAATCCTTAGAAAAATTATCCCCAGTGTCTCCATCTGCTGGCGGTATTGAATAAGCATTGCTGCACTGATGGGGTATGCATTAGACGAAAAAAAAGAAGAAAAAGAAGAATAATACGCCCCAGAAAAGAGGCGAAAAGGAGAAAAACGTAAAAAAACGTGAAAAAAAAGTAAGAGGAAGAGAAGGGAAAAAAAAGGTGGAAATGGGTTTAAAAGTGATTTCGGCGGAGAAATAATATATATATATATATATATATATATATATATATATATATATATACGCGCACACACACATATATATAAACGTATTCTCCGTTGAGATATTGCAGCCGCTGCTGTGTCCAGGCCCAGGAGCCTTAGCACTGTGCTGTGATGTCACTCAATACCACTGACATCACTAGGTGTAAACAACATCTCTCCTTTGCTGTGTATGTGACTATGGAGCTGTTTGGTGATGTCGTCTATTATGGCCTTCATAGAAGCAACAGGAGATTGTTGCATCCATCTAGAACCCTCAGAACTACAGTGCTATGATGTCACTCACTTCCACAGGCCTTGCAGAGTGTAAACAACAACAACCCAGCTTTGTTGTGTATGTAACCATAGGGATTTGTGATGTCACCCTAGAACCTTCACAGCAGCGACAGCTTTATGAGGAGCATCAGCACTGCTCTGCCTGAGCAGAACCATCACCGCCATAGGTTGTCAAATAACCCGGATTTAACCCACCACAGGTAAGTCCAATGGGGTGCAGGCATGTCCTCTATGCTTACAGCTTCCCGTGGGTGTTGGTTTGATACCGTTTGGGGACAGCCAAGGAGGCATCTGCAGGCAACAAAGGTAGGTGTGTGCTTGTGTGTGTGTTTCCTATGCAGATCCTAAGCCCAGTGTCACATGCAAGTAGGAGGAGTAAGAAGGGTTCCTGGCAAATCCGGGTTATGGATTGCATTTAAAAAGGCCCCGTGGGAGTGCAATGGGCCCCTGTCTTGCTGCTTAGCAATAATGGTATGGGTTTAGGTTCTGCTGTGTGTACTGGTGGTTGACTGCCCCCAGCCCAGAGTGTGCATGGAAAATTGTCTGGCAGCCTCCCTGACAGCAAGCAGTGATAGTGCCCATGAAGGGGACCTTGTTGGGCCCGCCCCTTTCACGGTTATCGCTTCTCGGCCTTTTGGCTAAGATCAAGTGTAGTATCTGTTTCTTATCAGTTTAATATCTGATACGTCCCCTATCTGGGGACCATATATTAAATGGATTTTTGAGAACGGGGGCCGATTTCGAAGCTTGCTTCCGTCGCCCTATGCATTGACCCGATATGGCAGTATCTTCGGGTACAGTGCACCACCCCCTTACAGGGTTAAAAAGAAAGATTCCTACTTTCATTGCTACCTGCTTGCTGGCTAGCCAGCTAGCCAGCCCTGTGGGCCTTGCTGCTGCTGCTGCAGCCAAAAAACAAAAGGTGGTGCTGCTGCTGCTTCTGCTGCTTCTGCTTCTGCTTGTGTCTGGCCGCTGTTGGAGCGTCCAGGCACAGGACTTCTGCTGCTGCTGACTAAATGGCCTCCTTAATTGGATCATTTGAGTAGCCAGCACACCTGTGCAGGTAGGGGCATGACATGATAGGCAGCTGCCTTGATAGCGGGTGGGTGCTGAATGTTCCTAATTGACAAAATAAGATTAATGCTTATGAAGAAATATAAAATCTCATCCCTTCCCCAATATCGCGCCACACCCCTACCCCTTAATTCCTGGTTGAACTTGATGGACATATGTCTTTTTTCGACCGTACTAACTATGTAACTATGTAACATAACATGGGGGGGGGGGGGTCTCCTGGCTGTTCACACAGGTGTGTCATTGCTGTACATTGACCATGCATTGCTTCTGTGGTATTGCAAAGGCAAAGACAAATGCTTCCAGCCATCCATTGCACTAATGGATTGGTCATCAGCTGGCTGTCTATGTCCCGCATCAATATAGACCAAAGTACAGAGGGTTAGGCTATGCTATTGTGCACCTACCTGATGCATCAGAAGGTGCGAGGCCCTTGCTAAATTCTGTGCACAGACTTTGAGATCTATGCTTTAGACTGTATCTAAACCTGCTCCAACATGGACTGACATTCTGGCCTACTTTCAGCCGATGCGACTTGTCTGTCGCTGAACAGTCGCTTTTTATGTATTCAGCACCTATGTATAATGTTGTAAAAATGCTCTAGAAGCTAAAGTCGCAGAAATGTCACACATATTTGGCCTGCAACTTTCTGTGCGACAAATTCAGACAGGAAAAATCAGTATAAATCCTTAGAAAATTATCCCCCAGTGTCTCCATCTGCTGGCGGTATTGAATAAGCATTGCTGCACTGATGGGGTATGCATTAGACGAAAAAAAAGAAGAAAAAGAAGAATAATACGCCCAGAAAAGAGGCGAAAAGGAGAAAAACGTAAAAAAACGTGAAAAAAAAGTAAGAGGAAGAGAAGGGAAAAAAAGGTGGAAATGGGTTTAAAAGTGATTTCGGCGGAGAAATATATATATATATATATATATATATATATATATATATATATATACGCGCACACACACACATATATATAAACGTATTCTCCGTTGAGATATTGCAGCCGCTGCTGTGTCCAGGCCCAGGAGCCTTAGCACTGTGCTGTGATGTCACTCAATACCACTGACATCACTAGGTGTAAACAACATCTCTCCTTTGCTGTGTATGTGACTATGGAGCTGTTTGGTGATGTCGTCTATTATGGCCTTCATAGAAGCAACAGGAGATTGTTGCATCCATCTAGAACCCTCAGAACTACAGTGCTATGATGTCACTCACTTCCACAGGCCTTGCAGAGTGTAAACAACAACAACCCAGCTTTGTTGTGTATGTAACCATAGGGATTTGTGATGTCACCTAGAACCTTCACAGCAGCGACAGCTTTATGAGGAGCATCAGCACTGCTCTGCCTGAGCAGAACCATCACCGCCATAGGTTGTCAAATAACCCGGATTTAACCCACACAGGTAAGTCCAATGGGGTGCAGGCATGTCCTCTATGCTTACAGCTTCCCGTGGGTGTTGGTTTGATACCGTTTGGGGACAGCCAAGGAGGCATCTGCA
Source organism: Hyla sarda (assembly GCF_029499605.1). NCBI lineage: Eukaryota > Metazoa > Chordata > Amphibia > Anura > Hylidae > Hyla > Hyla sarda. The sequence continues at coordinate 105,961 of NW_026610644.1, forward strand.
GGCAACAAAGGTAGGTGTGTGCTTGTGTGTGTGTTTCCTATGCAGATCCTAAGCCCAGTGTCACATGCAAGTAGGAGGAGTAAGAAGGGTTCCTGGCAAATCCGGGTTATGGATTGCATTTAAAAAGGCCCCGTGGGAGTGCAATGGGCCCCTGTCTTGCTGCTTAGCAATAATGGTATGGGTTTAGGTTCTGCTGTGTGTACTGGTGGTTGACTGCCCCCCAGCCCAGAGTGTGCATGGAAAATTGTCTGGCAGCCTCCCTGACAGCAAGCAGTGATAGTGCCCATGAAGGGGACCTTGTTGGGCCCGCCCCTTTCACGGTTATCGCTTCTCGGCCTTTTGGCTAAGATCAAGTGTAGTATCTGTTCTTATCAGTTTAATATCTGATACGTCCCCTATCTGGGGACCATATATTAAATGGATTTTTGAGAACGGGGGCCGATTTCGAAGCTTGCTTCCGTCGCCCTATGCATTGACCCGATATGGCAGTATCTTCGGGTACAGTGCACCACCCCCTTACAGGGTTAAAAAGAAAGATTCCTACTTTCATTGCTACCTGCTTGCTGGCTAGCCAGCTAGCCAGCCCTGTGGGCCTTGCTGCTGCTGCTGCAGCCAAAAAACAAAAGGTGGTGCTGCTGCTGCTTCTGCTGCTTCTGCTTCTGCTTGTGTCTGGCCGCTGTTGGAGCGTCCAGGCACAGGACTTCTGCTGCTGCTGACTAAATGGCCTCCTTAATTGGATCATTTGAGTAGCCAGCACACCTGTGCAGGTAGGGCATGACATGATAGGCAGCTGCCTTGATAGCGGGTGGGTGCTGAATGTTCCTAATTGACAAAATAAGATTAATGCTTATGAAGAAATATAAAATCTCATCCCTTCCCCAATATCGCGCCACACCCCTACCCCTTAATTCCCTGGTTGAACTTGATGGACATATGTCTTTTTTCGACCGTACTAACTATGTAACTATGTAACATAACATGGGGGGGGTCTCCTGGCTGTTCACACAGGTGTGTCATTGCTGTACATTGACCATGCATTGCTTCTGTGGTATTGCAAAGGCAAAGACAAATGCTTCCAGCCATCCATTGCACTAATGGATTGGTCATCAGCTGGCTGTCTATGTCCCGCATCAATATAGACCAAAGTACAGAGGGTTAGGCTATGCTATTGTGCACCTACCTGATGCATCAGAAGGTGCGAGGCCCTTGCTAAATTCTGTGCACAGACTTTGAGAGCTATACTTTAGACTGTATCTAAACCTGCTCCAACATGGACTGACATTCTGGCCTACTTTCAGCCGATGCGACTTGTCTGTCGCTGAACAGTCGCTTTTTATGTATTCAGCACCTATGTATAATGTTGTAAAAATGCTCTAGAAGCTAAAGTCGCAGAAATGTCACACATATTTGGCCTGCAACTTTCTGTGCGACAAATTCAGACAGGAAAAATCAGTATAAATCCTTAGAAAATTATCCCCCAGTGTCTCCATCTGCTGGCAGTATTGAATAAGCATTGCTGCACTGATGGGGTATGCATTAGACGAAAAAAAAGAAGAAAAAGAAGAATAATACGCCCAGAAAAGAGGCGAAAAGGAGAAAAACGTAAAAAAACGTGAAAAAAAAGTAAGAGGAAGAGAAGGGAAAAAAAGGTGGAAATGGGTTTAAAAGTGATTTCGGCGGAGAAATATATATATATATATATATATATATATATATATATATATATATATATATATATACGCGCACACACACACATATATATAAACGTATTCTCCGTTGAGATATGTGTCCAGGCCCAGGAGCCTTAGCACTGTGCTGTGATGTCACTCAATACCACTGACATCACTAGGTGTAAACAACATCTCTCCTTTGCTGTGTATGTGACTATGGAGCTGTTTGGTGATGTCGTCTATTATGGCCTTCATAGAAGCAACAGGAGATTGTTGCATCCATCTAGAACCCTCAGAACTACAGTGCTATGATGTCACTCACTTCCACAGGCCTTGCAGAGTGTAAACAACAACAACCCAGCTTTGTTGTGTATGTAACCATAGGGATTTGTGATGTCACCTAGAACCTTCACAGCAGCGACAGCTTTATGAGGAGCATCAGCACTGCTCTGCCTGAGCAGAACCATCACCGCCATAGGTTGTCAAATAACCCGGATTTAACCCACACAGGTAAGTCCAATGGGGTGCAGGCATGTCCTCTATGCTTACAGCTTCCCGTGGGTGTTGGTTTGATACCGTTTGGGGACAGCCAAGGAGGCATCTGCAGGCAACAAAGGTAGGTGTGTGCTTGTGTGTGTGTTTCCTATGCAGATCCTAAGCCCAGTGTCACATGCAAGTAGGAGGAGTAAGAAGGGTTCCTGGCAAATCCGGGTTATGGATTGCATTTAAAAAGGCCCCGTGGGAGTGCAATGGGCCCCTGTCTTGCTGCTTAGCAATAATGGTATGGGTTTAGGTTCTGCTGTGTGTACTGGTGGTTGACTGCCCCCCAGCCCAGAGTGTGCATGGAAAATTGTCTGGCAGCCTCCCTGACAGCAAGCAGTGATAGTGCCCATGAAGGGGACCTTGTTGGGCCCGCCCCTTTCACGGTTATCGCTTCTCGGCCTTTTGGCTAAGATCAAGTGTAGTATCTGTTCTTATCAGTTTAATATCTGATACGTCCCCTATCTGGGGACCATATATTAAATGGATTTTTGAGAACGGGGGCCGATTTCGAAGCTTGCTTCCGTCGCCCTATGCATTGACCCGATATGGCAGTATCTTCGGGTACAGTGCACCACCCCCTTACAGGGTTAAAAAGAAAGATTCCTACTTTCATTGCTACCTGCTTGCTGGCTAGCCAGCTAGCCAGCCCTGTGGGCCTTGCTGCTGCTGCTGCAGCCAAAAAACAAAAGGTGGTGCTGCTGCTGCTTCTGCTGCTTCTGCTTCTGCTTGTGTCTGGCCGCTGTTGGAGCGTCCAGGCACAGGACTTCTGCTGCTGCTGACTAAATGGCCTCCTTAATTGGATCATTTGAGTAGCCAGCACACCTGTGCAGGTAGGGCATGACATGATAGGCAGCTGCCTTGATAGCGGGTGGGTGCTGAATGTTCCTAATTGACAAAATAAGATTAATGCTTATGAAGAAATATAAAATCTCATCCCTTCCCCAATATCGCGCCACACCCCTACCCCTTAATTCCCTGGTTGAACTTGATGGACATATGTCTTTTTTCGACCGTACTAACTATGTAACTATGTAACATAACATGGGGGGGGTCTCCTGGCTGTTCACACAGGTGTGTCATTGCTGTACATTGACCATGCATTGCTTCTGTGGTATTGCAAAGGCAAAGACAAATGCTTCCAGCCATCCATTGCACTAATGGATTGGTCATCAGCTGGCTGTCTATGTCCCGCATCAATATAGACCAAAGTACAGAGGGTTAGGCTATGCTATTGTGCACCTACCTGATGCATCAGAAGGTGCGAGGCCCTTGCTAAATTCTGTGCACAGACTTTGAGATCTATACTTTAGACTGTATCTAAACCTGCTCCAACATGGACTGACATTCTGGCCTACTTTCAGCCGATGCGACTTGTCTGTCGCTGAACAGTCGCTTTTTATGTATTCAGCACCTATGTATAATGTTGTAAAAATGCTCTAGAAGCTAAAGTCGCAGAAATGTCACACATATTTGGCCTGCAACTTTCTGTGCGACAAATTCAGACAGGAAAAATCAGTATAAATCCTTAGAAAATTATCCCCCAGTGTCTCCATCTGCTGGCGGTATTGAATAAGCATTGCTGCACTGATGGGGTATGCATTAGACGAAAAAAAAGAAGAAAAAGAAGAATAATACGCCCAGAAAAGAGGCGAAAAGGAGAAAAACGTAAAAAAACGTGAAAAAAAAGTAAGAGGAAGAGAAGGGAAAAAAAGGTGGAAATGGGTTTAAAAGTGATTTCGGCGGAGAAATATATATATATATATATATATATATATATATATACGCGCACACACACACATATATATAAACGTATTCTCCGTTGAGATATTGCAGCCGCTGCTGTGTCCAGGCCCAGGAGCCTTAGCACTGTGCTGTGATGTCACTCAATACCACTGACATCACTAGGTGTAAACAACATCTCTCCTTTGCTGTGTATGTGACTATGGAGCTGTTTGGTGATGTCGTCTATTACGGCCTTCATAGAAGCAACAGGAGATTGTTGCATCCATCTAGAACCCTCAGAACTACAGTGCTATGATGTCACTCACTTCCACAGGCCTTGCAGAGTGTAAACAACAACAACCCAGCTTTGTTGTGTATGTAACCAAAGGGATTTGTGATGTCACCTAGAACCTTCACAGCAGCGACAGCTTTATGAGGAGCATCAGCACTGCTCTGCCTGAGCAGAACCATCACCGCCATAGGTTGTCAAATAACCCGGATTTAACCCACACAGGTAAGTCCAATGGGGTGCAGGCATGTCCTCTATGCTTACAGCTTCCCGTGGGTGTTGGTTTGATACCGTTTGGGGACAGCCAAGGAGGCATCTGCAGGCAACAAAGGTAGGTGTGTGCTTGTGTGTGTGTTTCCTATGCAGATCCTAAGCCCAGTGTCACATGCAAGTAGGAGGAGTAAGAAGGGTTCCTGGCAAATCCGGGTTATGGATTGCATTTAAAAAGGCCCCGTGGGAGTGCAATGGGCCCCTGTCTTGCTGCTTAGCAATAATGGTATGGGTTTAGGTTCTGCTGTGTGTACTGGTGGTTGACTGCCCCCCAGCCCAGAGTGTGCATGGAAAATTGTCTGGCAGCCTCCCTGACAGCAAGCAGTGATAGTGCCCATGAAGGGGACCTTGTTGGGCCCGCCCCTTTCACGGTTATCGCTTCTCGGCCTTTTGGCTAAGATCAAGTGTAGTATCTGTTCTTATCAGTTTAATATCTGATACGTCCCCTATCTGGGGACCATATATTAAATGGATTTTTGAGAACGGGGGCCGATTTCGAAGCTTGCTTCCGTCGCCCTATGCATTGACCCGATATGGCAGTATCTTCGGGTACAGTGCACCACCCCCTTACAGGGTTAAAAAGAAAGATTCCTACTTTCATTGCTACCTGCTTGCTGGCTAGCCAGCTAGCCAGCCCTGTGGGCCTTGCTGCTGCTGCTGCAGCCAAAAAACAAAAGGTGGTGCTGCTGCTGCTTCTGCTGCTTCTGCTTCTGCTTGTGTCTGGCCGCTGTTGGAGCGTCCAGGCACAGGACTTCTGCTGCTGCTGACTAAATGGCCTCCTTAATTGGATCATTTGAGTAGCCAGCACACCTGTGCAGGTAGGGCATGACATGATAGGCAGCTGCCTTGATAGCGGGTGGGTGCTGAATGTTCCTAATTGACAAAATAAGATTAATGCTTATGAAGAAATATAAAATCTCATCCCTTCCCCAATATCGCGCCACACCCCTACCCCTTAATTCCCTGGTTGAACTTGATGGACATATGTCTTTTTTCGACCGTACTAACTATGTAACTATGTAACATAACATGGGGGGGGTCTCCTGGCTGTTCACACAGGTGTGTCATTGCTGTACATTGACCATGCATTGCTTCTGTGGTATTGCAAAGGCAAAGACAAATGCTTCCAGCCATCCATTGCACTAATGGATTGGTCATCAGCTGGCTGTCTATGTCCCGCATCAATATAGACCAAAGTACAGAGGGTTAGGCTATGCTATTGTGCACCTACCTGATGCATCAGAAGGTGCGAGGCCCTTGCTAAATTCTGTGCACAGACTTTGAGATCTATACTTTAGACTGTATCTAAACCTGCTCCAACATGGACTGACATTCTGGCCTACTTTCAGCCGATGCGACTTGTCTGTCGCTGAACAGTCGCTTTTTATGTATTCAGCACCTATGTATAATGTTGTAAAAATGCTCTAGAAGCTAAAGTCGCAGAAATGTCACACATATTTGGCCTGCAACTTTCTGTGCGACAAATTCAGACAGGAAAAATCAGTATAAATCCTTAGAAAATTATCCCCCAGTGTCTCCATCTGCTGGCGGTATTGAATAAGCATTGCTGCACTGATGGGGTATGCATTAGACGAAAAAAAAGAAGAAAAAGAAGAATAATACGCCCAGAAAAGAGGCGAAAAGGAGAAAAACGTAAAAAAACGTGAAAAAAAAGTAAGAGGAAGAGAAGGGAAAAAAAGGTGGAAATGGGTTTAAAAGTGATTTCGGCGGAGAAATATATATATATATATATATATATATATATATATATATATATATATATATATATACGCGCACACACACATATATATAAACGTATTCTCCGTTGAGATATTGCAGCCGCTGCTGTGTCCAGGCCCAGGAGCCTTAGCACTGTGCTGTGATGTCACTCAATACCACTGACATCACTAGGTGTAAACAACATCTCTCCTTTGCTGTGTATGTGACTATGGAGCTGTTTGGTGATGTCGTCTATTATGGCCTTCATAGAAGCAACAGGAGATTGTTGCATCCATCTAGAACCCTCAGAACTACAGTGCTATGATGTCACTCACTTCCACAGGCCTTGCAGAGTGTAAACAACAACAACCCAGCTTTGTTGTGTATGTAACCATAGGGATTTGTGATGTCACCTAGAACCTTCACAGCAGCGACAGCTTTATGAGGAGCATCAGCACTGCTCTGCCTGAGCAGAACCATCACCGCCATAGGTTGTCAAATAACCCGGATTTAACCCACACAGGTAAGTCCAATGGGGTGCAGGCATGTCCTCTATGCTTACAGCTTCCCGTGGGTGTTGGTTTGATACCGTTTGGGGACAGCCAAGGAGGCATCTGCAGGCAACAAAGGTAGGTGTGTGCTTGTGTGTGTGTTTCCTATGCAGATCCTAAGCCCAGTGTCACATGCAAGTAGGAGGAGTAAGAAGGGTTCCTGGCAAATCCGGGTTATGGATTGCATTTAAAAAGGCCCCGTGGGAGTGCAATGGGCCCCTGTCTTGCTGCTTAGCAATAATGGTATGGGTTTAGGTTCTGCTGTGTGTACTGGTGGTTGACTGCCCCCCAGCCCAGAGTGTGCATGGAAAATTGTCTGGCAGCCTCCCTGACAGCAAGCAGTGATAGTGCCCATGAAGGGGACCTTGTTGGGCCCGCCCCTTTCACGGTTATCGCTTCTCGGCCTTTTGGCTAAGATCAAGTGTAGTATCTGTTCTTATCAGTTTAATATCTGATACGTCCCCTATCTGGGGACCATATATTAAATGGATTTTTGAGAACGGGGGCCGATTTCGAAGCTTGCTTCCGTCGCCCTATGCATTGACCCGATATGGCAGTATCTTCGGGTACAGTGCACCACCCCCTTACAGGGTTAAAAAGAAAGATTCCTACTTTCATTGCTACCTGCTTGCTGGCTAGCCAGCTAGCCAGCCCTGTGGGCCTTGCTGCTGCTGCTGCAGCCAAAAAACAAAAGGTGGTGCTTCTGCTGCTTCTGCTTCTGCTTGTGTCTGGCCGCTGTTGGAGCGTCCAGGCACAGGACTTCTGCTGCTGCTGACTAAATGGCCTCCTTAATTGGATCATTTGAGTAGCCAGCACACCTGTGCAGGTAGGGCATGACATGATAGGCAGCTGCCTTGATAGCGGGTGGGTGCTGAATGTTCCTAATTGACAAAATAAGATTAATGCTTATGAAGAAATATAAAATCTCATCCCTTCCCCAATATCGCGCCACACCCCTACCCCTTAATTCCCTGGTTGAACTTGATGGACATATGTCTTTTTTCGACCGTACTAACTATGTAACTATGTAACATAACATGGGGGGGGGTCTCCTGGCTGTTCACACAGGTGTGTCATTGCTGTACATTGACCATGCATTGCTTCTGTGGTATTGCAAAGGCAAAGACAAATGCTTCCAGCCATCCATTGCACTAATGGATTGGTCATCAGCTGGCTGTCTATGTCCCGCATCAATATAGACCAAAGTACAGAGGGTTAGGCTATGCTATTGTGCACCTACCTGATGCATCAGAAGGTGCGAGGCCCTTGCTAAATTCTGTGCACAGACTTTGAGATCTATGCTTTAGACTGTATCTAAACCTGCTCCAACATGGACTGACATTCTGGCCTACTTTCAGCCGATGCGACTTGTCTGTCGCTGAACAGTCGCTTTTTATGTATTCAGCACCTATGTATAATGTTGTAAAAATGCTCTAGAAGCTAAAGTCGCAGAAATGTCACACATATTTGGCCTGCAACTTTCTGTGCGACAAATTCAGACAGGAAAAATCAGTATAAATCCTTAGAAAATTATCCCCCAGTGTCTCCATCTGCTGGCGGTATTGAATAAGCATTGCTGCACTGATGGGGTATGCATTAGACGAAAAAAAAGAAGAAAAAGAAGAATAATACGCCCAGAAAAGAGGCGAAAAGGAGAAAAACGTAAAAAAACGTGAAAAAAAAGTAAGAGGAAGAGAAGGGAAAAAAAGGTGGAAATGGGTTTAAAAGTGATTTCGGCGGAGAAATATATATATATATATATATATATATATATATATATATATATATACGCGCACACACACACATATATATAAACGTATTCTCCGTTGAGATATTGCAGCCGCTGCTGTGTCCAGGCCCAGGAGCCTTAGCACTGTGCTGTGATGTCACTCAATACCACTGACATCACTAGGTGTAAACAACATCTCTCCTTTGCTGTGTATGTGACTATGGAGCTGTTTGGTGATGTCGTCTATTATGGCCTTCATAGAAGCAACAGGAGATTGTTGCATCCATCTAGAACCCTCAGAACTACAGTGCTATGATGTCACTCACTTCCACAGGCCTTGCAGAGTGTAAACAACAACAACCCAGCTTTGTTGTGTATGTAACCATAGGGATTTGTGATGTCACCTAGAACCTTCACAGCAGCGACAGCTTTATGAGGAGCATCAGCACTGCTCTGCCTGAGCAGAACCATCACCGCCATAGGTTGTCAAATAACCCGGATTTAACCCACACAGGTAAGTCCAATGGGGTGCAGGCATGTCCTCTATGCTTACAGCTTCCCGTGGGTGTTGGTTTGATACCGTTTGGGGACAGCCAAGGAGGCATCTGCAGGCAACAAAGGTAGGTGTGTGCTTGTGTGTGTGTTTCCTATGCAGATCCTAAGCCCAGTGTCACATGCAAGTAGGAGGAGTAAGAAGGGTTCCTGGCAAATCCGGGTTATGGATTGCATTTAAAAAGGCCCCGTGGGAGTGCAATGGGCCCCTGTCTTGCTGCTTAGCAATAATGGTATGGGTTTAGGTTCTGCTGTGTGTACTGGTGGTTGACTGCCCCCCAGCCCAGAGTGTGCATGGAAAATTGTCTGGCAGCCTCCCTGACAGCAAGCAGTGATAGTGCCCATGAAGGGGACCTTGTTGGGCCCGCCCCTTTCACGGTTATCGCTTCTCGGCCTTTTGGCTAAGATCAAGTGTAGTATCTGTTCTTATCAGTTTAATATCTGATACGTCCCCTATCTGGGGACCATATATTAAATGGATTTTTGAGAACGGGGGCCGATTTCGAAGCTTGCTTCCGTCGCCCTATGCATTGACCCGATATGGCAGTATCTTCGGGTACAGTGCACCACCCCCTTACAGGGTTAAAAAGAAAGATTCCTACTTTCATTGCTACCTGCTTGCTGGCTAGCCAGCTAGCCAGCCCTGTGGGCCTTGCTGCTGCTGCTGCAGCCAAAAAACAAAAGGTGGTGCTGCTGCTGCTTCTGCTGCTTCTGCTTCTGCTTGTGTCTGGCCGCTGTTGGAGCGTCCAGGCACAGGACTTCTGCTGCTGCTGACTAAATGGCCTCCTTAATTGGATCATTTGAGTAGCCAGCACACCTGTGCAGGTAGGGCATGACATGATAGGCAGCTGCCTTGATAGCGGGTGGGTGCTGAATGTTCCTAATTGACAAAATAAGATTAATGCTTATGAAGAAATATAAAATCTCATCCCTTCCCCAATATCGCGCCACACCCCTACCCCTTAATTCCCTGGTTGAACTTGATGGACATATGTCTTTTTTCGACCGTACTAACTATGTAACTATGTAACATAACATGGGGGGGGTCTCCTGGCTGTTCACACAGGTGTGTCATTGCTGTACATTGACCATGCATTGCTTCTGTGGTATTGCAAAGGCAAAGACAAATGCTTCCAGCCATCCATTGCACTAATGGATTGGTCATCAGCTGGCTGTCTATGTCCCGCATCAATATAGACCAAAGTACAGAGGGTTAGGCTATGCTATTGTGCACCTACCTGATGCATCAGAAGGTGCGAGGCCCTTGCTAAATTCTGTGCACAGACTTTGAGAGCTATACTTTAGACTGTATCTAAACCTGCTCCAACATGGACTGACATTCTGGCCTACTTTCAGCCGATGCGACTTGTCTGTCGCTGAACAGTCGCTTTTTATGTATTCAGCACCTATGTATAATGTTGTAAAAATGCTCTAGAAGCTAAAGTCGCAGAAATGTCACACATATTTGGCCTGCAACTTTCTGTGCGACAAATTCAGACAGGAAAAATCAGTATAAATCCTTAGAAAATTATCCCCCAGTGTCTCCATCTGCTGGCAGTATTGAATAAGCATTGCTGCACTGATGGGGTATGCATTAGACGAAAAAAAAGAAGAAAAAGAAGAATAATACGCCCAGAAAAGAGGCGAAAAGGAGAAAAACGTAAAAAAACGTGAAAAAAAAGTAAGAGGAAGAGAAGGGAAAAAAAGGTGGAAATGGGTTTAAAAGTGATTTCGGCGGAGAAATATATATATATATATATATATATATATATATATATATATATATATATATATATACGCGCACACACACACATATATATAAACGTATTCTCCGTTGAGATATTGCAGCCGCTGCTGTGTCCAGGCCCAGGAGCCTTAGCACTGTGCTGTGATGTCACTCAATACCACTGACATCACTAGGTGTAAACAACATCTCTCCTTTGCTGTGTATGTGACTATGGAGCTGTTTGGTGATGTCGTCTATTATGGCCTTCATAGAAGCAACAGGAGATTGTTGCATCCATCTAGAACCCTCAGAACTACAGTGCTATGATGTCACTCACTTCCACAGGCCTTGCAGAGTGTAAACAACAACAACCCAGCTTTGTTGTGTATGTAACCATAGGGATTTGTGATGTCACCTAGAACCTTCACAGCAGCGACAGCTTTATGAGGAGCATCAGCACTGCTCTGCCTGAGCAGAACCATCACCGCCATAGGTTGTCAAATAACCCGGATTTAACCCACACAGGTAAGTCCAATGGGGTGCAGGCATGTCCTCTATGCTTACAGCTTCCCGTGGGTGTTGGTTTGATACCGTTTGGGGACAGCCAAGGAGGCATCTGCAGGCAACAAAGGTAGGTGTGTGCTTGTGTGTGTGTTTCCTATGCAGATCCTAAGCCCAGTGTCACATGCAAGTAGGAGGAGTAAGAAGGGTTCCTGGCAAATCCGGGTTATGGATTGCATTTAAAAAGGCCCCGTGGGAGTGCAATGGGCCCCTGTCTTGCTGCTTAGCAATAATGGTATGGGTTTAGGTTCTGCTGTGTGTACTGGTGGTTGACTGCCCCCCAGCCCAGAGTGTGCATGGAAAATTGTCTGGCAGCCTCCCTGACAGCAAGCAGTGATAGTGCCCATGAAGGGGACCTTGTTGGGCCCGCCCCTTTCACGGTTATCGCTTCTCGGCCTTTTGGCTAAGATCAAGTGTAGTATCTGTTCTTATCAGTTTAATATCTGATACGTCCCCTATCTGGGGACCATATATTAAATGGATTTTTGAGAACGGGGGCCGATTTCGAAGCTTGCTTCCGTCGCCCTATGCATTGACCCGATATGGCAGTATCTTCGGGTACAGTGCACCACCCCCTTACAGGGTTAAAAAGAAAGATTCCTACTTTCATTGCTACCTGCTTGCTGGCTAGCCAGCTAGCCAGCCCTGTGGGCCTTGCTGCTGCTGCTGCAGCCAAAAAACAAAAGGTGGTGCTGCTGCTGCTTCTGCTGCTTCTGCTTCTGCTTGTGTCTGGCCGCTGTTGGAGCGTCCAGGCACAGGACTTCTGCTGCTGCTGACTAAATGGCCTCCTTAATTGGATCATTTGAGTAGCCAGCACACCTGTGCAGGTAGGGCATGACATGATAGGCAGCTGCCTTGATAGCGGGTGGGTGCTGAATGTTCCTAATTGACAAAATAAGATTAATGCTTATGAAGAAATATAAAATCTCATCCCTTCCCCAATATCGCGCCACACCCCTACCCCTTAATTCCCTGGTTGAACTTGATGGACATATGTCTTTTTTCGACCGTACTAACTATGTAACTATGTAACATAACATGGGGGGGGTCTCCTGGCTGTTCACACAGGTGTGTCATTGCTGTACATTGACCATGCATTGCTTCTGTGGTATTGCAAAGGCAAAGACAAATGCTTCCAGCCATCCATTGCACTAATGGATTGGTCATCAGCTGGCTGTCTATGTCCCGCATCAATATAGACCAAAGTACAGAGGGTTAGGCTATGCTATTGTGCACCTACCTGATGCATCAGAAGGTGCGAGGCCCTTGCTAAATTCTGTGCACAGACTTTGAGATCTATACTTTAGACTGTATCTAAACCTGCTCCAACATGGACTGACATTCTGGCCTACTTTCAGCCGATGCGACTTGTCTGTCGCTGAACAGTCGCTTTTTATGTATTCAGCACCTATGTATAATGTTGTAAAAATGCTCTAGAAGCTAAAGTCGCAGAAATGTCACACATATTTGGCCTGCAACTTTCTGTGCGACAAATTCAGACAGGAAAAATCAGTATAAATCCTTAGAAAATTATCCCCCAGTGTCTCCATCTGCTGGCGGTATTGAATAAGCATTGCTGCACTGATGGGGTATGCATTAGACGAAAAAAAAGAAGAAAAAGAAGAATAATACGCCCAGAAAAGAGGCGAAAAGGAGAAAAACGTAAAAAAACGTGAAAAAAAAGTAAGAGGAAGAGAAGGGAAAAAAAGGTGGAAATGGGTTTAAAAGTGATTTCGGCGGAGAAATATATATATATATATATATATATATATATATATATATATACGCGCACACACACACATATATATAAACGTATTCTCCGTTGAGATATTGCAGCCGCTGCTGTGTCCAGGCCCAGGAGCCTTAGCACTGTGCTGTGATGTCACTCAATACCACTGACATCACTAGGTGTAAACAACATCTCTCCTTTGCTGTGTATGTGACTATGGAGCTGTTTGGTGATGTCGTCTATTACGGCCTTCATAGAAGCAACAGGAGATTGTTGCATCCATCTAGAACCCTCAGAACTACAGTGCTATGATGTCACTCACTTCCACAGGCCTTGCAGAGTGTAAACAACAACAACCCAGCTTTGTTGTGTATGTAACCAAAGGGATTTGTGATGTCACCTAGAACCTTCACAGCAGCGACAGCTTTATGAGGAGCATCAGCACTGCTCTGCCTGAGCAGAACCATCACCGCCATAGGTTGTCAAATAACCCGGATTTAACCCACACAGGTAAGTCCAATGGGGTGCAGGCATGTCCTCTATGCTTACAGCTTCCCGTGGGTGTTGGTTTGATACCGTTTGGGGACAGCCAAGGAGGCATCTGCAGGCAACAAAGGTAGGTGTGTGCTTGTGTGTGTGTTTCCTATGCAGATCCTAAGCCCAGTGTCACATGCAAGTAGGAGGAGTAAGAAGGGTTCCTGGCAAATCCGGGTTATGGATTGCATTTAAAAAGGCCCCGTGGGAGTGCAATGGGCCCCTGTCTTGCTGCTTAGCAATAATGGTATGGGTTTAGGTTCTGCTGTGTGTACTGGTGGTTGACTGCCCCCCAGCCCAGAGTGTGCATGGAAAATTGTCTGGCAGCCTCCCTGACAGCAAGCAGTGATAGTGCCCATGAAGGGGACCTTGTTGGGCCCGCCCCTTTCACGGTTATCGCTTCTCGGCCTTTTGGCTAAGATCAAGTGTAGTATCTGTTCTTATCAGTTTAATATCTGATACGTCCCCTATCTGGGGACCATATATTAAATGGATTTTTGAGAACGGGGGCCGATTTCGAAGCTTGCTTCCGTCGCCCTATGCATTGACCCGATATGGCAGTATCTTCGGGTACAGTGCACCACCCCCTTACAGGGTTAAAAAGAAAGATTCCTACTTTCATTGCTACCTGCTTGCTGGCTAGCCAGCTAGCCAGCCCTGTGGGCCTTGCTGCTGCTGCTGCAGCCAAAAAACAAAAGGTGGTGCTGCTGCTGCTTCTGCTGCTTCTGCTTCTGCTTGTGTCTGGCCGCTGTTGGAGCGTCCAGGCACAGGACTTCTGCTGCTGCTGACTAAATGGCCTCCTTAATTGGATCATTTGAGTAGCCAGCACACCTGTGCAGGTAGGGCATGACATGATAGGCAGCTGCCTTGATAGCGGGTGGGTGCTGAATGTTCCTAATTGACAAAATAAGATTAATGCTTATGAAGAAATATAAAATCTCATCCCTTCCCCAATATCGCGCCACACCCCTACCCCTTAATTCCCTGGTTGAACTTGATGGACATATGTCTTTTTTCGACCGTACTAACTATGTAACTATGTAACATAACATGGGGGGGGTCTCCTGGCTGTTCACACAGGTGTGTCATTGCTGTACATTGACCATGCATTGCTTCTGTGGTATTGCAAAGGCAAAGACAAATGCTTCCAGCCATCCATTGCACTAATGGATTGGTCATCAGCTGGCTGTCTATGTCCCGCATCAATATAGACCAAAGTACAGAGGGTTAGGCTATGCTATTGTGCACCTACCTGATGCATCAGAAGGTGCGAGGCCCTTGCTAAATTCTGTGCACAGACTTTGAGATCTATACTTTAGACTGTATCTAAACCTGCTCCAACATGGACTGACATTCTGGCCTACTTTCAGCCGATGCGACTTGTCTGTCGCTGAACAGTCGCTTTTTATGTATTCAGCACCTATGTATAATGTTGTAAAAATGCTCTAGAAGCTAAAGTCGCAGAAATGTCACACATATTTGGCCTGCAACTTTCTGTGCGACAAATTCAGACAGGAAAAATCAGTATAAATCCTTAGAAAATTATCCCCCAGTGTCTCCATCTGCTGGCGGTATTGAATAAGCATTGCTGCACTGATGGGGTATGCATTAGACGAAAAAAAAGAAGAAAAAGAAGAATAATACGCCCAGAAAAGAGGCGAAAAGGAGAAAAACGTAAAAAAACGTGAAAAAAAAGTAAGAGGAAGAGAAGGGAAAAAAAGGTGGAAATGGGTTTAAAAGTGATTTCGGCGGAGAAATATATATATATATATATATATATATATATATATATATATATATATATACGCGCACACACACATATATATAAACGTATTCTCCGTTGAGATATTGCAGCCGCTGCTGTGTCCAGGCCCAGGAGCCTTAGCACTGTGCTGTGATGTCACTCAATACCACTGACATCACTAGGTGTAAACAACATCTCTCCTTTGCTGTGTATGTGACTATGGAGCTGTTTGGTGATGTCGTCTATTATGGCCTTCATAGAAGCAACAGGAGATTGTTGCATCCATCTAGAACCCTCAGAACTACAGTGCTATGATGTCACTCACTTCCACAGGCCTTGCAGAGTGTAAACAACAACAACCCAGCTTTGTTGTGTATGTAACCATAGGGATTTGTGATGTCACCTAGAACCTTCACAGCAGCGACAGCTTTATGAGGAGCATCAGCACTGCTCTGCCTGAGCAGAACCATCACCGCCATAGGTTGTCAAATAACCCGGATTTAACCCACACAGGTAAGTCCAATGGGGTGCAGGCATGTCCTCTATGCTTACAGCTTCCCGTGGGTGTTGGTTTGATACCGTTTGGGGACAGCCAAGGAGGCATCTGCAGGCAACAAAGGTAGGTGTGTGCTTGTGTGTGTGTTTCCTATGCAGATCCTAAGCCCAGTGTCACATGCAAGTAGGAGGAGTAAGAAGGGTTCCTGGCAAATCCGGGTTATGGATTGCATTTAAAAAGGCCCCGTGGGAGTGCAATGGGCCCCTGTCTTGCTGCTTAGCAATAATGGTATGGGTTTAGGTTCTGCTGTGTGTACTGGTGGTTGACTGCCCCCCAGCCCAGAGTGTGCATGGAAAATTGTCTGGCAGCCTCCCTGACAGCAAGCAGTGATAGTGCCCATGAAGGGGACCTTGTTGGGCCCGCCCCTTTCACGGTTATCGCTTCTCGGCCTTTTGGCTAAGATCAAGTGTAGTATCTGTTCTTATCAGTTTAATATCTGATACGTCCCCTATCTGGGGACCATATATTAAATGGATTTTTGAGAACGGGGGCCGATTTCGAAGCTTGCTTCCGTCGCCCTATGCATTGACCCGATATGGCAGTATCTTCGGGTACAGTGCACCACCCCCTTACAGGGTTAAAAAGAAAGATTCCTACTTTCATTGCTACCTGCTTGCTGGCCCTGTGGGCCTTGCTGCTGCTGCTGCAGCCAAAAAACAAAAGGTGGTGCTGCTGCTGCTTCTGCTGCTTCTGCTTCTGCTTGTGTCTGGCCGCTGTTGGAGCGTCCAGGCACAGGACTTCTGCTGCTGCTGACTAAATGGCCTCCTTAATTGGATCATTTGAGTAGCCAGCACACCTGTGCAGGTAGGGCATGACATGATAGGCAGCTGCCTTGATAGCGGGTGGGTGCTGAATGTTCCTAATTGACAAAATAAGATTAATGCTTATGAAGAAATATAAAATCTCATCCCTTCCCCAATATCGCGCCACACCCCTACCCCTTAATTCCCTGGTTGAACTTGATGGACATATGTCTTTTTTCGACCGTACTAACTATGTAACTATGTAACATAACATGGGGGGGGTCTCCTGGCTGTTCACACAGGTGTGTCATTGCTGTACATTGACCATGCATTGCTTCTGTGGTATTGCAAAGGCAAAGACAAATGCTTCCAGCCATCCATTGCACTAATGGATTGGTCATCAGCTGGCTGTCTATGTCCCGCATCAATATAGACCAAAGTACAGAGGGTTAGGCTATGCTATTGTGCACCTACCTGATGCATCAGAAGGTGCGAGGCCCTTGCTAAATTCTGTGCACAGACTTTGAGATCTATACTTTAGACTGTATCTAAACCTGCTCCAACATGGACTGACATTCTGGCCTACTTTCAGCCGATGCGACTTGTCTGTCGCTGAACAGTCGCTTTTTATGTATTCAGCACCTATGTATAATGTTGTAAAAATGCTCTAGAAGCTAAAGTCGCAGAAATGTCACACATATTTGGCCTGCAACTTTCTGTGCGACAAATTCAGACAGGAAAAATCAGTATAAATCCTTAGAAAATTATCCCCCAGTGTCTCCATCTGCTGGCGGTATTGAATAAGCATTGCTGCACTGATGGGGTATGCATTAGACGAAAAAAAAGAAGAAAAAGAAGAATAATACGCCCAGAAAAGAGGCGAAAAGGAGAAAAACGTAAAAAAACTTGAAAAAAAAGTAAGAGGAAGAGAAGGGAAAAAAAGGTGGAAATGGGTTTAAAAGTGATTTCGGCGGAGAAATATATATATATATATATATATATATATATATATATATATATATATATATACGCGCACACACACACATATATATAAACGTATTCTCCGTTGAGATATTGCAGCCGCTGCTGTGTCCAGGCCCAGGAGCCTTAGCACTGTGCTGTGATGTCACTCAATACCACTGACATCACTAGGTGTAAACAACATCTCTCCTTTGCTGTGTATGTGACTATGGAGCTGTTTGGTGATGTCGTCTATTATGGCCTTCATAGAAGCAACAGGAGATTGTTGCATCCATCTAGAACCCTCAGAACTACAGTGCTATGATGTCACTCACTTCCACAGGCCTTGCAGAGTGTAAACAACAACAACCCAGCTTTGTTGTGTATGTAACCATAGGGATTTGTGATGTCACCTAGAACCTTCACAGCAGCGACAGCTTTATGAGGAGCATCAGCACTGCTCTGCCTGAGCAGAACCATCACCGCCATAGGTTGTCAAATAACCCGGATTTAACCCACACAGGTAAGTCCAATGGGGTGCAGGCATGTCCTCTATGCTTACAGCTTCCCGTGGGTGTTGGTTTGATACCGTTTGGGGACAGCCAAGGAGGCATCTGCAGGCAACAAAGGTAGGTGTGTGCTTGTGTGTGTGTTTCCTATGCAGATCCTAAGCCCAGTGTCACATGCAAGTAGGAGGAGTAAGAAGGGTTCCTGGCAAATCCGGGTTATGGATTGCATTTAAAAAGGCCCCGTGGGAGTGCAATGGGCCCCTGTCTTGCTGCTTAGCAATAATGGTATGGGTTTAGGTTCTGCTGTGTGTACTGGTGGTTGACTGCCCCCCAGCCCAGAGTGTGCATGGAAAATTGTCTGGCAGCCTCCCTGACAGCAAGCAGTGATAGTGCCCATGAAGGGGACCTTGTTGGGCCCGCCCCTTTCACGGTTATCGCTTCTCGGCCTTTTGGCTAAGATCAAGTGTAGTATCTGTTCTTATCAGTTTAATATCTGATACGTCCCCTATCTGGGGACCATATATTAAATGGATTTTTGAGAACGGGGGCCGATTTCGAAGCTTGCTTCCGTCGCCCTATGCATTGACCCGATATGGCAGTATCTTCGGGTACAGTGCACCACCCCCTTACAGGGTTAAAAAGAAAGATTCCTACTTTCATTGCTACCTGCTTGCTGGCTAGCCAGCTAGCCAGCCCTGTGGGCCTTGCTGCTGCTGCTGCAGCCAAAAAACAAAAGGTGGTGCTTCTGCTGCTTCTGCTTCTGCTTGTGTCTGGCCGCTGTTGGAGCGTCCAGGCACAGGACTTCTGCTGCTGCTGACTAAATGGCCTCCTTAATTGGATCATTTGAGTAGCCAGCACACCTGTGCAGGTAGGGCATGACATGATAGGCAGCTGCCTTGATAGCGGGTGGGTGCTGAATGTTCCTAATTGACAAAATAAGATTAATGCTTATGAAGAAATATAAAATCTCATCCCTTCCCCAATATCGCGCCACACCCCTACCCCTTAATTCCCTGGTTGAACTTGATGGACATATGTCTTTTTTCGACCGTACTAACTATGTAACTATGTAACATAACATGGGGGGGGTCTCCTGGCTGTTCACACAGGTGTGTCATTGCTGTACATTGACCATGCATTGCTTCTGTGGTATTGCAAAGGCAAAGACAAATGCTTCCAGCCATCCATTGCACTAATGGATTGGTCATCAGCTGGCTGTCTATGTCCCGCATCAATATAGACCAAAGTACAGAGGGTTAGGCTATGCTATTGTGCACCTACCTGATGCATCAGAAGGTGCGAGGCCCTTGCTAAATTCTGTGCACAGACTTTGAGATCTATACTTTAGACTGTATCTAAACCTGCTCCAACATGGACTGACATTCTGGCCTACTTTCAGCCGATGCGACTTGTCTGTCGCTGAACAGTCGCTTTTTATGTATTCAGCACCTATGTATAATGTTGTAAAAATGCTCTAGAAGCTAAAGTCGCAGAAATGTCACACATATTTGGCCTGCAACTTTCTGTGCGACAAATTCAGACAGGAAAAATCAGTATAAATCCTTAGAAAATTATCCCCCAGTGTCTCCATCTGCTGGCGGTATTGAATAAGCATTGCTGCACTGATGGGGTATGCATTAGACGAAAAAAAAGAAGAAAAAGAAGAATAATACGCCCAGAAAAGAGGCGAAAAGGAGAAAAACGTAAAAAAACGTGAAAAAAAAGTAAGAGGAAGAGAAGGGAAAAAAAGGTGGAAATGGGTTTAAAAGTGATTTCGGCGGAGAAATATATATATATATATATATATATATATATATATATATATACGCGCACACACACACATATATATAAACGTATTCTCCGTTGAGATATTGCAGCCGCTGCTGTGTCCAGGCCCAGGAGCCTTAGCACTGTGCTGTGATGTCACTCAATACCACTGACATCACTAGGTGTAAACAACATCTCTCCTTTGCTGTGTATGTGACTATGGAGCTGTTTGGTGAAGTCGTCTATTACGGCCTTCATAGAAGCAACAGGAGATTGTTGCATCCATCTAGAACCCTCAGAACTACAGTGCTATGATGTCACTCACTTCCACAGGCCTTGCAGAGTGTAAACAACAACAACCCAGCTTTGTTGTGTATGTAACCATAGGGATTTGTGATGTCACCTAGAACCTTCACAGCAGCGACAGCTTTATGAGGAGCATCAGCACTGCTCTGCCTGAGCAGAACCATCACCGCCATAGGTTGTCAAATAACCCGGATTTAACCCACACAGGTAAGTCCAATGGGGTGCAGGCATGTCCTCTATGCTTACAGCTTCCCGTGGGTGTTGGTTTGATACCGTTTGGGGACAGCCAAGGAGGCATCTGCAGGCAACAAAGGTAGGTGTGTGCTTGTGTGTGTGTTTCCTATGCAGATCCTAAGCCCAGTGTCACATGCAAGTAGGAGGAGTAAGAAGGGTTCCTGGCAAATCCGGGTTATGGATTGCATTTAAAAAGGCCCCGTGGGAGTGCAATGGGCCCCTGTCTTGCTGCTTAGCAATAATGGTATGGGTTTAGGTTCTGCTGTGTGTACTGGTGGTTGACTGCCCCCCAGCCCAGAGTGTGCATGGAAAATTGTCTGGCAGCCTCCCTGACAGCAAGCAGTGATAGTGCCCATGAAGGGGACCTTGTTGGGCCCGCCCCTTTCACGGTTATCGCTTCTCGGCCTTTTGGCTAAGATCAAGTGTAGTATCTGTTCTTATCAGTTTAATATCTGATACGTCCCCTATCTGGGGACCATATATTAAATGGATTTTTGAGAACGGGGGCCGATTTCGAAGCTTGCTTCCGTCGCCCTATGCATTGACCCGATATGGCAGTATCTTCGGGTACAGTGCACCACCCCCTTACAGGGTTAAAAAGAAAGATTCCTACTTTCATTGCTACCTGCTTGCTGGCTAGCCAGCTAGCCAGCCCTGTGGGCCTTGCTGCTGCTGCTGCAGCCAAAAAACAAAAGGTGGTGCTGCTGCTGCTTCTGCTGCTTCTGCTTCTGCTTGTGTCTGGCCGCTGTTGGAGCGTCCAGGCACAGGACTTCTGCTGCTGCTGACTAAATGGCCTCCTTAATTGGATCATTTGAGTAGCCAGCACACCTGTGCAGGTAGGGCATGACATGATAGGCAGCTGCCTTGATAGCGGGTGGGTGCTGAATGTTCCTAATTGACAAAATAAGATTAATGCTTATGAAGAAATATAAAATCTCATCCCTTCCCCAATATCGCGCCACACCCCTACCCCTTAATTCCCTGGTTGAACTTGATGGACATATGTCTTTTTTCGACCGTACTAACTATGTAACTATGTAACATAACATGGGGGGGGTCTCCTGGCTGTTCACACAGGTGTGTCATTGCTGTACATTGACCATGCATTGCTTCTGTGGTATTGCAAAGGCAAAGACAAATGCTTCCAGCCATCCATTGCACTAATGGATTGGTCATCAGCTGGCTGTCTATGTCCCGCATCAATATAGACCAAAGTACAGAGGGTTAGGCTATGCTATTGTGCACCTACCTGATGCATCAGAAGGTGCGAGGCCCTTGCTAAATTCTGTGCACAGACTTTGAGATCTATACTTTAGACTGTATCTAAACCTGCTCCAACATGGACTGACATTCTGGCCTACTTTCAGCCGATGCGACTTGTCTGTCGCTGAACAGTCGCTTTTTATGTATTCAGCACCTATGTATAATGTTGTAAAAATGCTCTAGAAGCTAAAGTCGCAGAAATGTCACACATATTTGGCCTGCAACTTTCTGTGCGACAAATTCAGACAGGAAAAATCAGTATAAATCCTTAGAAAATTATCCCCCAGTGTCTCCATCTGCTGGCGGTATTGAATAAGCATTGCTGCACTGATGGGGTATGCATTAGACGAAAAAAAAGAAGAAAAAGAAGAATAATACGCCCAGAAAAGAGGCGAAAAGGAGAAAAACGTAAAAAAACGTGAAAAAAAAGTAAGAGGAAGAGAAGGGAAAAAAAGGTGGAAATGGGTTTAAAAGTGATTTCGGCGGAGAAATATATATATATATATATATATATATATATATATATATATATACGCGCACACACACACATATATATAAACGTATTCTCCCTTGAGATATTGCAGCCGCTGCTGTGTCCAGGCCCAGGAGCCTTAGCACTGTGCTGTGATGTCACTCAATACCACTGACATCACTAGGTGTAAACAACATCTCTCCTTTGCTGTGTATGTGACTATGGAGCTGTTTGGTGATGTCGTCTATTATGGCCTTCATAGAAGCAACAGGAGATTGTTGCATCCATCTAGAACCCTCAGAACTACAGTGCTATGATGTCACTCACTTCCACAGGCCTTGCAGAGTGTAAACAACAACAACCCAGCTTTGTTGTGTATGTAACCATAGGGATTTGTGATGTCACCTAGAACCTTCACAGCAGCGACAGCTTTATGAGGAGCATCAGCACTGCTCTGCCTGAGCAGAACCATCACCGCCATAGGTTGTCAAATAACCCGGATTTAACCCACACAGGTAAGTCCAATGGGGTGCAGGCATGTCCTCTATGCTTACAGCTTCCCGTGGGTGTTGGTTTGATACCGTTTGGGGACAGCCAAGGAGGCATCTGCAGGCAACAAAGGTAGGTGTGTGCTTGTGTGTGTGTTTCCTATGCAGATCCTAAGCCCAGTGTCACATGCAAGTAGGAGGAGTAAGAAGGGTTCCTGGCAAATCCGGGTTATGGATTGCATTTAAAAAGGCCCCGTGGGAGTGCAATGGGCCCCTGTCTTGCTGCTTAGCAATAATGGTATGGGTTTAGGTTCTGCTGTGTGTACTGGTGGTTGACTGCCCCCCAGCCCAGAGTGTGCATGGAAAATTGTCTGGCAGCCTCCCTGACAGCAAGCAGTGATAGTGCCCATGAAGGGGACCTTGTTGGGCCCGCCCCTTTCACGGTTATCGCTTCTCGGCCTTTTGGCGAAGATCAAGTGTAGTATCTGTTCTTATCAGTTTAATATCTGATACGTCCCCTATCTGGGGACCATATATTAAATGGATTTTTGAGAACGGGGGCCGATTTCGAAGCTTGCTTCCGTCGCCCTATGCATTGACCCGATATGGCAGTATCTTCGGGTACAGTGCACCACCCCCTTACAGGGTTAAAAAGAAAGATTCCTACTTTCATTGCTACCTGCTTGCTGGCTAGCCAGCTAGCCAGCCCTGTGGGCCTTGCTGCTGCTGCTGCAGCCAAAAAACAAAAGGTGGTGCTGCTGCTGCTTCTGCTGCTTCTGCTTCTGCTTGTGTCTGGCCGCTGTTGGAGCGTCCAGGCACAGGACTTCTGCTGCTGCTGACTAAATGGCCTCCTTAATTGGATCATTTGAGTAGCCAGCACACCTGTGCAGGTAGGGCATGACATGATAGGCAGCTGCCTTGATAGCGGGTGGGTGCTGAATGTTCCTAATTGACAAAATAAGATTAATGCTTATGAAGAAATATAAAATCTCATCCCTTCCCCAATATCGCGCCACACCCCTACCCCTTAATTCCCTGGTTGAACTTGATGGACATATGTCTTTTTTCGACCGTACTAACTATGTAACTATGTAACATAACATGGGGGGGGTCTCCTGGCTGTTCACACAGGTGTGTCATTGCTGTACATTGACCATGCATTGCTTCTGTGGTATTGCAAAGGCAAAGACAAATGCTTCCAGCCATCCATTGCACTAATGGATTGGTCATCAGCTGGCTGTCTATGTCCCGCATCAATATAGACCAAAGTACAGAGGGTTAGGCTATGCTATTGTGCACCTACCTGATGCATCAGAAGGTGCGAGGCCCTTGCTAAATTCTGTGCACAGACTTTGAGATCTATACTTTAGACTGTATCTAAACCTGCTCCAACATGGACTGACATTCTGGCCTACTTTCAGCCGATGCGACTTGTCTGTCGCTGAACAGTCGCTTTTTATGTATTCAGCACCTATGTATAATGTTGTAAAAATGCTCTAGAAGCTAAAGTCGCAGAAATGTCACACATATTTGGCCTGCAACTTTCTGTGCGACAAATTCAGACAGGAAAAATCAGTATAAATCCTTAGAAAATTATCCCCCAGTGTCTCCATCTGCTGGCGGTATTGAATAAGCATTGCTGCACTGATGGGGTATGCATTAGACGAAAAAAAAGAAGAAAAAGAAGAATAATACGCCCAGAAAAGAGGCGAAAAGGAGAAAAACGTAAAAAAACGTGAAAAAAAAGTAAGAGGAAGAGAAGGGAAAAAAAGGTGGAAATGGGTTTAAAAGTGATTTCGGCGGAGAAATATATATATATATATATATATATATATATATATATATATATATATATACGCGCACACACACACATATATATAAACGTATTCTCCGTTGAGATATTGCAGCCGCTGCTGTGTCCAGGCCCAGGAGCCTTAGCACTGTGCTGTGATGTCACTCAATACCACTGACATCACTAGGTGTAAACAACATCTCTCCTTTGCTGTGTATGTGACTATGGAGCTGTTTGGTGATGTCGTCTATTATGGCCTTCATAGAAGCAACAGGAGATTGTTGCATCCATCTAGAACCCTCAGAACTACAGTGCTATGATGTCACTCACTTCCACAGGCCTTGCAGAGTGTAAACAACAACAACCCAGCTTTGTTGTGTATGTAACCATAGGGATTTGTGATGTCACCTAGAACCTTCACAGCAGCGACAGCTTTATGAGGAGCATCAGCACTGCTCTGCCTGAGCAGAACCATCACCGCCATAGGTTGTCAAATAACCCGGATTTAACCCACACAGGTAAGTCCAATGGGGTGCAGGCATGTCCTCTATGCTTACAGCTTCCCGTGGGTGTTGGTTTGATACCGTTTGGGGACAGCCAAGGAGGCATCTGCAGGCAACAAAGGTAGGTGTGTGCTTGTGTGTGTGTTTCCTATGCAGATCCTAAGCCCAGTGTCACATGCAAGTAGGAGGAGTAAGAAGGGTTCCTGGCAAATCCGGGTTATGGATTGCATTTAAAAAGGCCCCGTGGGAGTGCAATGGGCCCCTGTCTTGCTGCTTAGCAATAATGGTATGGGTTTAGGTTCTGCTGTGTGTACTGGTGGTTGACTGCCCCCCAGCCCAGAGTGTGCATGGAAAATTGTCTGGCAGCCTCCCTGACAGCAAGCAGTGATAGTGCCCATGAAGGGGACCTTGTTGGGCCCGCCCCTTTCACGGTTATCGCTTCTCGGCCTTTTGGCTAAGATCAAGTGTAGTATCTGTTCTTATCAGTTTAATATCTGATACGTCCCCTATCTGGGGACCATATATTAAATGGATTTTTGAGAACGGGGGCCGATTTCGAAGCTTGCTTCCGTCGCCCTATGCATTGACCCGATATGGCAGTATCTTCGGGTACAGTGCACCACCCCCTTACAGGGTTAAAAAGAAAGATTCCTACTTTCATTGCTACCTGCTTGCTGGCTAGCCAGCTAGCCAGCCCTGTGGGCCTTGCTGCTGCTGCTGCAGCCAAAAAACAAAAGGTGGTGCTGCTGCTGCTTCTGCTGCTTCTGCTTCTGCTTGTGTCTGGCCGCTGTTGGAGCGTCCAGGCACAGGACTTCTGCTGCTGCTGACTAAATGGCCTCCTTAATTGGATCATTTGAGTAGCCAGCACACCTGTGCAGGTAGGGCATGACATGATAGGCAGCTGCCTTGATAGCGGGTGGGTGCTGAATGTTCCTAATTGACAAAATAAGATTAATGCTTATGAAGAAATATAAAATCTCATCCCTTCCCCAATATCGCGCCACACCCCTACCCCTTAATTCCCTGGTTGAACTTGATGGACATATGTCTTTTTTCGACCGTACTAACTATGTAACTATGTAACATAACATGGGGGGGGTCTCCTGGCTGTTCACACAGGTGTGTCATTGCTGTACATTGACCATGCATTGCTTCTGTGGTATTGCAAAGGCAAAGACAAATGCTTCCAGCCATCCATTGCACTAATGGATTGGTCATCAGCTGGCTGTCTATGTCCCGCATCAATATAGACCAAAGTACAGAGGGTTAGGCTATGCTATTGTGCACCTACCTGATGCATCAGAAGGTGCGAGGCCCTTGCTAAATTCTGTGCACAGACTTTGAGATCTATACTTTAGACTGTATCTAAACCTGCTCCAACATGGACTGACATTCTGGCCTACTTTCAGCCGATGCGACTTGTCTGTCGCTGAACAGTCGCTTTTTATGTATTCAGCACCTATGTATAATGTTGTAAAAATGCTCTAGAAGCTAAAGTCGCAGAAATGTCACACATATTTGGCCTGCAACTTTCTGTGCGACAAATTCAGACAGGAAAAATCAGTATAAATCCTTAGAAAATTATCCCCCAGTGTCTCCATCTGCTGGCGGTATTGAATAAGCATTGCTGCACTGATGGGGTATGCATTAGACGAAAAAAAAGAAGAAAAAGAAGAATAATACGCCCAGAAAAGAGGCGAAAAGGAGAAAAACGTAAAAAAACGTGAAAAAAAAGTAAGAGGAAGAGAAGGGAAAAAAAGGTGGAAATGGGTTTAAAAGTGATTTCGGCGGAGAAATATATATATATATATATATATATATATATATATATATATATACGCGCACACACACACATATATATAAACGTATTCTCCATTGAGATATTGCAGCCGCTGCTGTGTCCAGGCCCAGGAGCCTTAGCACTGTGCTGTGATGTCACTCAATACCACTGACATCACTAGGTGTAAACAACATCTCTCCTTTGCTGTGTATGTGACTATGGAGCTGTTTGGTGATGTCGTCTATTATGGCCTTCATAGAAGCAACAGGAGATTGTTGCATCCATCTAGAACCCTCAGAACTACAGTGCTATGATGTCACTCACTTCCACAGGCCTTGCAGAGTGTAAACAACAACAACCCAGCTTTGTTGTGTATGTAACCATAGGGATTTGTGATGTCACCTAGAACCTTCACAGCAGCGACAGCTTTATGAGGAGCATCAGCACTGCTCTGCCTGAGCAGAACCATCACCGCCATAGGTTGTCAAATAACCCGGATTTAACCCACACAGGTAAGTCCAATGGGGTGCAGGCATGTCCTCTATGCTTACAGCTTCCCGTAGGTGTTGGTTTGATACCGTTTGGGGACAGCCAAGGAGGCATCTGCAGGCAACAAAGGTAGGTGTGTGCTTGTGTGTGTGTTTCCTATGCAGATCCTAAGCCCAGTGTCACATGCAAGTAGGAGGAGTAAGAAGGGTTCCTGGCAAATCCGGGTTATGGATTGCATTTAAAAAGGCCCCGTGGGAGTGCAATGGGCCCCTGTCTTGCTGCTTAGCAATAATGGTATGGGTTTAGGTTCTGCTGTGTGTACTGGTGGTTGACTGCCCCCCAGCCCAGAGTGTGCATGGAAAATTGTCTGGCAGCCTCCCTGACAGCAAGCAGTGATAGTGCCCATGAAGGGGACCTTGTTGGGCCCGCCCCTTTCACGGTTATCGCTTCTCGGCCTTTTGGCTAAGATCAAGTGTAGTATCTGTTCTTATCAGTTTAATATCTGATACGTCCCCTATCTGGGGACCATATATTAAATGGATTTTTGAGAACGGGGGCCGATTTCGAAGCTTGCTTCCGTCGCCCTATGCATTGACCCGATATGGCAGTATCTTCGGGTACAGTGCACCACCCCCTTACAGGGTTAAAAAGAAAGATTCCTACTTTCATTGCTACCTGCTTGCTGGCTAGCCAGCTAGCCAGCCCTGTGGGCCTTGCTGCTGCTGCTGCAGCCAAAAAACAAAAGGTGGTGCTGCTGCTGCTTCTGCTGCTTCTGCTTCTGCTTGTGTCTGGCCGCTGTTGGAGCGTCCAGGCACAGGACTTCTGCTGCTGCTGACTAAATGGCCTCCTTAATTGGATCATTTGAGTAGCCAGCACACCTGTGCAGGTAGGGCATGACATGATAGGCAGCTGCCTTGATAGCGGGTGGGTGCTGAATGTTCCTAATTGACAAAATAAGATTAATGCTTATGAAGAAATATAAAATCTCATCCCTTCCCCAATATCGCGCCACACCCCTACCCCTTAATTCCCTGGTTGAACTTGATGGACATATGTCTTTTTTCGACCGTACTAACTATGTAACTATGTAACATAACATGGGGGGGGTCTCCTGGCTGTTCACACAGGTGTGTCATTGCTGTACATTGACCATGCATTGCTTCTGTGGTATTGCAAAGGCAAAGACAAATGCTTCCAGCCATCCATTGCACTAATGGATTGGTCATCAGCTGGCTGTCTATGTCCCGCATCAATATAGACCAAAGTACAGAGGGTTAGGCTATGCTATTGTGCACCTACCTGATGCATCAGAAGGTGCGAGGCCCTTGCTAAATTCTGTGCACAGACTTTGAGATCTATACTTTAGACTGTATCTAAACCTGCTCCAACATGGACTGACATTCTGGCCTACTTTCAGCCGATGCGACTTGTCTGTCGCTGAACAGTCGCTTTTTATGTATTCAGCACCTATGTATAATGTTGTAAAAATGCTCTAGAAGCTAAAGTCGCAGAAATGTCACACATATTTGGCCTGCAACTTTCTGTGCGACAAATTCAGACAGGAAAAATCAGTATAAATCCTTAGAAAATTATCCCCCAGTGTCTCCATCTGCTGGCGGTATTGAATAAGCATTGCTGCACTGATGGGGTATGCATTAGACGAAAAAAAAGAAGAAAAAGAAGAATAATACGCCCAGAAAAGAGGCGAAAAGGAGAAAAACGTAAAAAAACGTGAAAAAAAAGTAAGAGGAAGAGAAGGGAAAAAAAGGTGGAAATGGGTTTAAAAGTGATTTCGGCGGAGAAATATATATATATATATATATATATATATATATATACGCGCACACACACACATATATATAAACGTATTCTCCGTTGAGATATTGCAGCCGCTGCTGTGTCCAGGCCCAGGAGCCTTAGCACTGTGCTGTGATGTCACTCAATACCACTGACATCACTAGGTGTAAACAACATCTCTCCTTTGCTGTGTATGTGACTATGGAGCTGTTTGGTGATGTCGTCTATTATGGCCTTCATAGAAGCAACAGGAGATTGTTGCATCCATCTAGAACCCTCAGAACTACAGTGCTATGATGTCACTCACTTCCACAGGCCTTGCAGAGTGTAAACAACAACAACCCAGCTTTGTTGTGTATGTAACCATAGGGATTTGTGATGTCACCTAGAACCTTCACAGCAGCGACAGCTTTATGAGGAGCATCAGCACTGCTCTGCCTGAGCAGAACCATCACCGCCATAGGTTGTCAAATAACCCGGATTTAACCCACACAGGTAAGTCCAATGGGGTGCAGGCATGTCCTCTATGCTTACAGCTTCCCGTGGGTGTTGGTTTGATACCGTTTGGGGACAGCCAAGGAGGCATCTGCAGGCAACAAAGGTAGGTGTGTGCTTGTGTGTGTGTTTCCTATGCAGATCCTAAGCCCAGTGTCACATGCAAGTAGGAGGAGTAAGAAGGGTTCCTGGCAAATCCGGGTTATGGATTGCATTTAAAAAGGCCCCGTGGGAGTGCAATGGGCCCCTGTCTTGCTGCTTAGCAATAATGGTATGGGTTTAGGTTCTGCTGTGTGTACTGGTGGTTGACTGCCCCCCAGCCCAGAGTGTGCATGGAAAATTGTCTGGCAGCCTCCCTGACAGCAAGCAGTGATAGTGCCCATGAAGGGGACCTTGTTGGGCCCGCCCCTTTCACGGTTATCGCTTCTCGGCCTTTTGGCTAAGATCAAGTGTAGTATCTGTTCTTATCAGTTTAATATCTGATACGTCCCCTATCTGGGGACCATATATTAAATGGATTTTTGAGAACGGGGGCCGATTTCGAAGCTTGCTTCCGTCGCCCTATGCATTGACCCGATATGGCAGTATCTTCGGGTATAGTGCACCACCCCCTTACAGGGTTAAAAAGAAAGATTCCTACTTTCATTGCTACCTGCTTGCTGGCTAGCCAGCTAGCCAGCCCTGTGGGCCTTGCTGCTGCTGCTGCAGCCAAAAAACAAAAGGTGGTGCTGCTGCTGCTTCTGCTGCTTCTGCTTCTGCTTGTGTCTGGCCGCTGTTGGAGCGTCCAGGCACAGGACTTCTGCTGCTGCTGACTAAATGGCCTCCTTAATTGGATCATTTGAGTAGCCAGCACACCTGTGCAGGTAGGGCATGACATGATAGGCAGCTGCCTTGATAGCGGGTGGGTGCTGAATGTTCCTAATTGACAAAATAAGATTAATGCTTATGAAGAAATATAAAATCTCATCCCTTCCCCAATATCGCGCCACACCCCTACCCCTTAATTCCCTGGTTGAACTTGATGGACATATGTCTTTTTTCGACCGTACTAACTATGTAACTATGTAACATAACATGGGGGGGGTCTCCTGGCTGTTCACACAGGTGTGTCATTGCTGTACATTGACCATGCATTGCTTCTGTGGTATTGCAAAGGCAAAGACAAATGCTTCCAGCCATCCATTGCACTAATGGAT
The DNA here is from genome assembly GCF_029499605.1 of Hyla sarda. Taxonomy (NCBI): domain Eukaryota; kingdom Metazoa; phylum Chordata; class Amphibia; order Anura; family Hylidae; genus Hyla; species Hyla sarda. The sequence continues at coordinate 136,650 of NW_026610644.1, forward strand.
TGGTCATCAGCTGGCTGTCTATGTCCCGCATCAATATAGACCAAAGTACAGAGGGTTAGGCTATGCTATTGTGCACCTACCTGATGCATCAGAAGGTGCGAGGCCCTTGCTAAATTCTGTGCACAGACTTTGAGATCTATACTTTAGACTGTATCTAAACCTGCTCCAACATGGACTGACATTCTGGCCTACTTTCAGCCGATGCGACTTGTCTGTCGCTGAACAGTCGCTTTTTATGTATTCAGCACCTATGTATAATGTTGTAAAAATGCTCTAGAAGCTAAAGTCGCAGAAATGTCACACATATTTGGCCTGCAACTTTCTGTGCGACAAATTCAGACAGGAAAAATCAGTATAAATCCTTAGAAAATTATCCCCCAGTGTCTCCATCTGCTGGCGGTATTGAATAAGCATTGCTGCACTGATGGGGTATGCATTAGACGAAAAAAAAGAAGAAAAAGAAGAATAATACGCCCAGAAAAGAGGCGAAAAGGAGAAAAACGTAAAAAAACGTGAAAAAAAAGTAAGAGGAAGAGAAGGGAAAAAAAGGTGGAAATGGGTTTAAAAGTGATTTCGGCGGAGAAATATATATATATATATATATATATATATATATATATATATATACGCGCACACACACACATATATATAAACGTATTCTCCGTTGAGATATTGCAGCCGCTGCTGTGTCCAGGCCCAGGAGCCTTAGCACTGTGCTGTGATGTCACTCAATACCACTGACATCACTAGGTGTAAACAACATCTCTCCTTTGCTGTGTATGTGACTATGGAGCTGTTTGGTGATGTCGTCTATTATGGCCTTCATAGAAGCAACAGGAGATTGTTGCATCCATCTAGAACCCTCAGAACTACAGTGCTATGATGTCACTCACTTCCACAGGCCTTGCAGAGTGTAAACAACAACAACCCAGCTTTGTTGTGTATGTAACCATAGGGATTTGTGATGTCACCTAGAACCTTCACAGCAGCGACAGCTTTATAAGGAGCATCAGCACTGCTCTGCCTGAGCAGAACCATCACCGCCATAGGTTGTCAAATAACCCGGATTTAACCCACACAGGTAAGTCCAATGGGGTGCAGGCATGTCCTCTATGCTTACAGCTTCCCGTGGGTGTTGGTTTGATACCGTTTGGGGACAGCCAAGGAGGCATCTGCAGGCAACAAAGGTAGGTGTGTGCTTGTGTGTGTGTTTCCTATGCAGATCCTAAGCCCAGTGTCACATGCAAGTAGGAGGAGTAAGAAGGGTTCCTGGCAAATCCGGGTTATGGATTGCATTTAAAAAGGCCCCGTGGGAGTGCAATGGGCCCCTGTCTTGCTGCTTAGCAATAATGGTATGGGTTTAGGTTCTGCTGTGTGTACTGGTGGTTGACTGCCCCCCAGCCCAGAGTGTGCATGGAAAATTGTCTGGCAGCCTCCCTGACAGCAAGCAGTGATAGTGCCCATGAAGGGGACCTTGTTGGGCCCGCCCCTTTCACGGTTATCGCTTCTCGGCCTTTTGGCTAAGATCAAGTGTAGTATCTGTTCTTATCAGTTTAATATCTGATACGTCCCCTATCTGGGGACCATATATTAAATGGATTTTTGAGAACGGGGGCCGATTTCGAAGCTTGCTTCCGTCGCCCTATGCATTGACCCGATATGGCAGTATCTTCGGGTACAGTGCACCACCCCCTTACAGGGTTAAAAAGAAAGATTCCTACTTTCATTGCTACCTGCTTGCTGGCTAGCCAGCTAGCCAGCCCTGTGGGCCTTGCTGCTGCTGCTGCAGCCAAAAAACAAAAGGTGGTGCTGCTGCTGCTTCTGCTGCTTCTGCTTCTGCTTGTGTCTGGCCGCTGTTGGAGCGTCCAGGCACAGGACTTCTGCTGCTGCTGACTAAATGGCCTCCTTAATTGGATCATTTGAGTAGCCAGCACACCTGTGCAGGTAGGGCATGACATGATAGGCAGCTGCCTTGATAGCGGGTGGGTGCTGAATGTTCCTAATTGACAAAATAAGATTAATGCTTATGAAGAAATATAAAATCTCATCCCTTCCCCAATATCGCGCCACACCCCTACCCCTTAATTCCCTGGTTGAACTTGATGGACATATGTCTTTTTTCGACCGTACTAACTATGTAACTATGTAACATAACATGGGGGGGGTCTCCTGGCTGTTCACACAGGTGTGTCATTGCTGTACATTGACCATGCATTGCTTCTGTGGTATTGCAAAGGCAAAGACAAATGCTTCCAGCCATCCATTGCACTAATGGATTGGTCATCAGCTGGCTGTCTATGTCCCGCATCAATATAGACCAAAGTACAGAGGGTTAGGCTATGCTATTGTGCACCTACCTGATGCATCAGAAGGTGCGAGGCCCTTGCTAAATTCTGTGCACAGACTTTGAGATCTATACTTTAGACTGTATCTAAACCTGCTCCAACATGGACTGACATTCTGGCCTACTTTCAGCCGATGCGACTTGTCTGTCGCTGAACAGTCGCTTTTTATGTATTCAGCACCTATGTATAATGTTGTAAAAATGCTCTAGAAGCTAAAGTCGCAGAAATGTCACACATATTTGGCCTGCAACTTTCTGTGCGACAAATTCAGACAGGAAAAATCAGTATAAATCCTTAGAAAATTATCCCCCAGTGTCTTCATCTGCTGGCGGTATTGAATAAGCATTGCTGCACTGATGGGGTATGCATTAGACGAAAAAAAAGAAGAAAAAGAAGAATAATACGCCCAGAAAAGAGGCGAAAAGGAGAAAAACGTAAAAAAACGTGAAAAAAAAGTAAGAGGAAGAGAAGGGAAAAAAAGGTGGAAATGGGTTTAAAAGTGATTTCGGCGGAGAAATATATATATATATATATATATATATATATATATATATATATATATATATATACGCGCACACACACACATATATATAAACGTATTCTCCGTTGAGATATTGCAGCCGCTGCTGTGTCCAGGCCCAGGAGCCTTAGCACTGTGCTGTGATGTCACTCAATACCACTGACATCACTAGGTGTAAACAACATCTCTCCTTTGCTGTGTATGTGACTATGGAGCTGTTTGGTGATGTCGTCTATTATGGCCTTCATAGAAGCAACAGGAGATTGTTGCATCCATCTAGAACCCTCAGAACTACAGTGCTATGATGTCACTCACTTCCACAGGCCTTGCAGAGTGTAAACAACAACAACCCAGCTTTGTTGTGTATGTAACCATAGGGATTTGTGATGTCACCTAGAACCTTCACAGCAGCGACAGCTTTATGAGGAGCATCAGCACTGCTCTGCCTGAGCAGAACCATCACCGCCATAGGTTGTCAAATAACCCGGATTTAACCCACACAGGTAAGTCCAATGGGGTGCAGGCATGTCCTCTATGCTTACAGCTTCCCGTGGGTGTTGGTTTGATACCGTTTGGGGACAGCCAAGGAGGCATCTGCAGGCAACAAAGGTAGGTGTGTGCTTGTGTGTGTGTTTCCTATGCAGATCCTAAGCCCAGTGTCACATGCAAGTAGGAGGAGTAAGAAGGGTTCCTGGCAAATCCGGGTTATGGATTGCATTTAAAAAGGCCCCGTGGGAGTGCAATGGGCCCCTGTCTTGCTGCTTAGCAATAATGGTATGGGTTTAGGTTCTGCTGTGTGTACTGGTGGTTGACTGCCCCCCAGCCCAGAGTGTGCATGGAAAATTGTCTGGCAGCCTCGCTGACAGCAAGCAGTGATAGTGCCCATGAAGGGGACCTTGTTGGGCCCGCCCCTTTCACGGTTATCGCTTCTCGGCCTTTTGGCTAAGATCAAGTGTAGTATCTGTTCTTATCAGTTTAATATCTGATACGTCCCCTATCTGGGGACCATATATTAAATGGATTTTTGAGAACGGGGGCCGATTTCGAAGCTTGCTTCCGTCGCCCTATGCATTGACCCGATATGGCAGTATCTTCGGGTACAGTGCACCACCCCCTTACAGGGTTAAAAAGAAAGATTCCTACTTTCATTGCTACCTGCTTGCTGGCTAGCCAGCTAGCCAGCCCTGTGGGCCTTGCTGCTGCTGCTGCAGCCAAAAAACAAAAGGTGGTGCTGCTGCTGCTTCTGCTGCTTCTGCTTCTGCTTGTGTCTGGCCGCTGTTGGAGCGTCCAGGCACAGGACTTCTGCTGCTGCTGACTAAATGGCCTCCTTAATTGGATCATTTGAGTAGCCAGCACACCTGTGCAGGTAGGGCATGACATGATAGGCAGCTGCCTTGATAGCGGGTGGGTGCTGAATGTTCCTAATTGACAAAATAAGATTAATGCTTATGAAGAAATATAAAATCTCATCCCTTCCCCAATATCGCGCCACACCCCTACCCCTTAATTCCCTGGTTGAACTTGATGGACATATGTCTTTTTTCGACCGTACTAACTATGTAACTATGTAACATAACATGGGGGGGGTCTCCTGGCTGTTCACACAGGTGTGTCATTGCTGTACATTGACCATGCATTGCTTCTGTGGTATTGCAAAGGCAAAGACAAATGCTTCCAGCCATCCATTGCACTAATGGATTGGTCATCAGCTGGCTGTCTATGTCCCGCATCAATATAGACCAAAGTACAGAGGGTTAGGCTATGCTATTGTGCACCTACCTGATGCATCAGAAGGTGCGAGGCCCTTGCTAAATTCTGTGCACAGACTTTGAGATCTATACTTTAGACTGTATCTAAACCTGCTCCAACATGGACTGACATTCTGGCCTACTTTCAGCCGATGCGACTTGTCTGTCGCTGAACAGTCGCTTTTTATGTATTCAGCACCTATGTATAATGTTGTAAAAATGCTCTAGAAGCTAAAGTCGCAGAAATGTCACACATATTTGGCCTGCAACTTTCTGTGCGACAAATTCAGACAGGAAAAATCAGTATAAATCCTTAGAAAATTATCCCCCAGTGTCTCCATCTGCTGGCGGTATTGAATAAGCATTGCTGCACTGATGGGGTATGCATTAGACGAAAAAAAAGAAGAAAAAGAAGAATAATACGCCCAGAAAAGAGGCGAAAAGGAGAAAAACGTAAAAAAACGTGAAAAAAAAGTAAGAGGAAGAGAAGGGAAAAAAAGGTGGAAATGGGTTTAAAAGTGATTTCGGCGGAGAAATATATATATATATATATATATATATATATATATATATATATATATATATATATATATACGCGCACACACACACATATATATAAACGTATTCTCCATTGAGATATTGCAGCCGCTGCTGTGTCCAGGCCCAGGAGCCTTAGCACTGTGCTGTGATGTCACTCAATACCACTGACATCACTAGGTGTAAACAACATCTCTCCTTTGCTGTGTATGTGACTATGGAGCTGTTTGGTGATGTCGTCTATTATGGCCTTCATAGAAGCAACAGGAGATTGTTGCATCCATCTAGAACCCTCAGAACTACAGTGCTATGATGTCACTCACTTCCACAGGCCTTGCAGAGTGTAAACAACAACAACCCAGCTTTGTTGTGTATGTAACCATAGGGATTTGTGATGTCACCTAGAACCTTCACAGCAGCGACAGCTTTATGAGGAGCATCAGCACTGCTCTGCCTGAGCAGAACCATCACCGCCATAGGTTGTCAAATAACCCGGATTTAACCCACACAGGTAAGTCCAATGGGGTGCAGGCATGTCCTCTATGCTTACAGCTTCCCGTAGGTGTTGGTTTGATACCGTTTGGGGACAGCCAAGGAGGCATCTGCAGGCAACAAAGGTAGGTGTGTGCTTGTGTGTGTGTTTCCTATGCAGATCCTAAGCCCAGTGTCACATGCAAGTAGGAGGAGTAAGAAGGGTTCCTGGCAAATCCGGGTTATGGATTGCATTTAAAAAGGCCCCGTGGGAGTGCAATGGGCCCCTGTCTTGCTGCTTAGCAATAATGGTATGGGTTTAGGTTCTGCTGTGTGTACTGGTGGTTGACTGCCCCCCAGCCCAGAGTGTGCATGGAAAATTGTCTGGCAGCCTCCCTGACAGCAAGCAGTGATAGTGCCCATGAAGGGGACCTTGTTGGGCCCGCCCCTTTCACGGTTATCGCTTCTCGGCCTTTTGGCTAAGATCAAGTGTAGTATCTGTTCTTATCAGTTTAATATCTGATACGTCCCCTATCTGGGGACCATATATTAAATGGATTTTTGAGAACGGGGGCCGATTTCGAAGCTTGCTTCCGTCGCCCTATGCATTGACCCGATATGGCAGTATCTTCGGGTACAGTGCACCACCCCCTTACAGGGTTAAAAAGAAAGATTCCTACTTTCATTGCTACCTGCTTGCTGGCTAGCCAGCTAGCCAGCCCTGTGGGCCTTGCTGCTGCTGCTGCAGCCAAAAAACAAAAGGTGGTGCTGCTGCTGCTTCTGCTGCTTCTGCTTCTGCTTGTGTCTGGCCGCTGTTGGAGCGTCCAGGCACAGGACTTCTGCTGCTGCTGACTAAATGGCCTCCTTAATTGGATCATTTGAGTAGCCAGCACACCTGTGCAGGTAGGGCATGACATGATAGGCAGCTGCCTTGATAGCGGGTGGGTGCTGAATGTTCCTAATTGACAAAATAAGATTAATGCTTATGAAGAAATATAAAATCTCATCCCTTCCCCAATATCGCGCCACACCCCTACCCCTTAATTCCCTGGTTGAACTTGATGGACATATGTCTTTTTTCGACCGTACTAACTATGTAACTATGTAACATAACATGGGGGGGGTCTCCTGGCTGTTCACACAGGTGTGTCATTGCTGTACATTGACCATGCATTGCTTCTGTGGTATTGCAAAGGCAAAGACAAATGCTTCCAGCCATCCATTGCACTAATGGATTGGTCATCAGCTGGCTGTCTATGTCCCGCATCAATATAGACCAAAGTACAGAGGGTTAGGCTATGCTATTGTGCACCTACCTGATGCATCAGAAGGTGCGAGGCCCTTGCTAAATTCTGTGCACAGACTTTGAGATCTATACTTTAGACTGTATCTAAACCTGCTCCAACATGGACTGACATTCTGGCCTACTTTCAGCCGATGCGACTTGTCTGTCGCTGAACAGTCGCTTTTTATGTATTCAGCACCTATGTATAATGTTGTAAAAATGCTCTAGAAGCTAAAGTCGCAGAAATGTCACACATATTTGGCCTGCAACTTTCTGTGCGACAAATTCAGACAGGAAAAATCAGTATAAATCCTTAGAAAATTATCCCCCAGTGTCTCCATCTGCTGGCGGTATTGAATAAGCATTGCTGCACTGATGGGGTATGCATTAGACGAAAAAAAAGAAGAAAAAGAAGAATAATACGCCCAGAAAAGAGGCGAAAAGGAGAAAAACGTAAAAAAACGTGAAAAAAAAGTAAGAGGAAGAGAAGGGAAAAAAAGGTGGAAATGGGTTTAAAAGTGATTTCGGCGGAGAAATATATATATATATATATATATATATATATATATATATATATATACGCGCACACACACACATATATATAAACGTATTCTCCGTTGAGATATTGCAGCCGCTGCTGTGTCCAGGCCCAGGAGCCTTAGCACTGTGCTGTGATGTCACTCAATACCACTGACATCACTAGGTGTAAACAACATCTCTCCTTTGCTGTGTATGTGACTATGGAGCTGTTTGGTGATGTCGTCTATTATGGCCTTCATAGAAGCAACAGGAGATTGTTGCATCCATCTAGAACCCTCAGAACTACAGTGCTATGATGTCACTCACTTCCACAGGCCTTGCAGAGTGTAAACAACAACAACCCAGCTTTGTTGTGTATGTAACCATAGGGATTTGTGATGTCACCTAGAACCTTCACAGCAGCGACAGCTTTATGAGGAGCATCAGCACTGCTCTGCCTGAGCAGAACCATCACCGCCATAGGTTGTCAAATAACCCGGATTTAACCCACACAGGTAAGTCCAATGGGGTGCAGGCATGTCCTCTATGCTTACAGCTTCCCGTGGGTGTTGGTTTGATACCGTTTGGGGACAGCCAAGGAGGCATCTGCAGGCAACAAAGGTAGGTGTGTGCTTGTGTGTGTGTTTCCTATGCAGATCCTAAGCCCAGTGTCACATGCAAGTAGGAGGAGTAAGAAGGGTTCCTGGCAAATCCGGGTTATGGATTGCATTTAAAAAGGCCCCGTGGGAGTGCAATGGGCCCCTGTCTTGCTGCTTAGCAATAATGGTATGGGTTTAGGTTCTGCTGTGTGTACTGGTGGTTGACTGCCCCCCAGCCCAGAGTGTGCATGGAAAATTGTCTGGCAGCCTCCCTGACAGCAAGCAGTGATAGTGCCCATGAAGGGGACCTTGTTGGGCCCGCCCCTTTCACGGTTATCGCTTCTCGGCCTTTTGGCTAAGATCAAGTGTAGTATCTGTTCTTATCAGTTTAATATCTGATACGTCCCCTATCTGGGGACCATATATTAAATGGATTTTTGAGAACGGGGGCCGATTTCGAAGCTTGCTTCCGTCGCCCTATGCATTGACCCGATATGGCAGTATCTTCGGGTACAGTGCACCACCCCCTTACAGGGTTAAAAAGAAAGATTCCTACTTTCATTGCTACCTGCTTGCTGGCTAGCCAGCTAGCCAGCCCTGTGGGCCTTGCTGCTGCTGCTGCAGCCAAAAAACAAAAGGTGGTGCTGCTGCTGCTTCTGCTGCTTCTGCTTCTGCTTGTGTCTGGCCGCTGTTGGAGCGTCCAGGCACAGGACTTCTGCTGCTGCTGACTAAATGGCCTCCTTAATTGGATCATTTGAGTAGCCAGCACACCTGTGCAGGTAGGGCATGACATGATAGGCAGCTGCCTTGATAGCGGGTGGGTGCTGAATGTTCCTAATTGACAAAATAAGATTAATGCTTATGAAGAAATATAAAATCTCATCCCTTCCCCAATATCGCGCCACACCCCTACCCCTTAATTCCCTGGTTGAACTTGATGGACATATGTCTTTTTTCGACCGTACTAACTATGTAACTATGTAACATAACATGGGGGGGGTCTCCTGGCTGTTCACACAGGTGTGTCATTGCTGTACATTGACCATGCATTGCTTCTGTGGTATTGCAAAGGCAAAGACAAATGCTTCCAGCCATCCATTGCACTAATGGATTGGTCATCAGCTGGCTGTCTATGTCCCGCATCAATATAGACCAAAGTACAGAGGGTTAGGCTATGCTATTGTGCACCTACCTGATGCATCAGAAGGTGCGAGGCCCTTGCTAAATTCTGTGCACAGACTTTGAGATCTATACTTTAGACTGTATCTAAACCTGCTCCAACATGGACTGACATTCTGGCCTACTTTCAGCCGATGCGACTTGTCTGTCGCTGAACAGTCGCTTTTTATGTATTCAGCACCTATGTATAATGTTGTAAAAATGCTCTAGAAGCTAAAGTCGCAGAAATGTCACACATATTTGGCCTGCAACTTTCTGTGCGACAAATTCAGACAGGAAAAATCAGTATAAATCCTTAGAAAATTATCCCCCAGTGTCTCCATCTGCTGGCGGTATTGAATAAGCATTGCTGCACTGATGGGGTATGCATTAGACGAAAAAAAAGAAGAAAAAGAAGAATAATACGCCCAGAAAAGAGGCGAAAAGGAGAAAAACGTAAAAAAACGTGAAAAAAAAGTAAGAGGAAGAGAAGGGAAAAAAAGGTGGAAATGGGTTTAAAAGTGATTTCGGCGGAGAAATATATATATATATATATATATATATATATATATATACGCGCACACACACACATATATATAAACGTATTCTCCGTTGAGATATTGCAGCCGCTGCTGTGTCCAGGCCCAGGAGCCTTAGCACTGTGCTGTGATGTCACTCAATACCACTGACATCACTAGGTGTAAACAACATCTCTCCTTTGCTGTGTATGTGACTATGGAGCTGTTTGGTGATGTCGTCTATTATGGCCTTCATAGAAGCAACAGGAGATTGTTGCATCCATCTAGAACCCTCAGAACTACAGTGCTATGATGTCACTCACTTCCACAGGCCTTGCAGAGTGTAAACAACAACAACCCAGCTTTGTTGTGTATGTAACCATAGGGATTTGTGATGTCACCTAGAACCTTCACAGCAGCGACAGCTTTATGAGGAGCATCAGCACTGCTCTGCCTGAGCAGAACCATCACCGCCATAGGTTGTCAAATAACCCGGATTTAACCCACACAGGTAAGTCCAATGGGGTGCAGGCATGTCCTCTATGCTTACAGCTTCCCGTGGGTGTTGGTTTGATACCGTTTGGGGACAGCCAAGGAGGCATCTGCAGGCAACAAAGGTAGGTGTGTGCTTGTGTGTGTGTTTCCTATGCAGATCCTAAGCCCAGTGTCACATGCAAGTAGGAGGAGTAAGAAGGGTTCCTGGCAAATCCGGGTTATGGATTGCATTTAAAAAGGCCCCGTGGGAGTGCAATGGGCCCCTGTCTTGCTGCTTAGCAATAATGGTATGGGTTTAGGTTCTGCTGTGTGTACTGGTGGTTGACTGCCCCCCAGCCCAGAGTGTGCATGGAAAATTGTCTGGCAGCCTCCCTGACAGCAAGCAGTGATAGTGCCCATGAAGGGGACCTTGTTGGGCCCGCCCCTTTCACGGTTATCGCTTCTCGGCCTTTTGGCTAAGATCAAGTGTAGTATCTGTTCTTATCAGTTTAATATCTGATACGTCCCCTATCTGGGGACCATATATTAAATGGATTTTTGAGAACGGGGGCCGATTTCGAAGCTTGCTTCCGTCGCCCTATGCATTGACCCGATATGGCAGTATCTTCGGGTACAGTGCACCACCCCCTTACAGGGTTAAAAAGAAAGATTCCTACTTTCATTGCTACCTGCTTGCTGGCTAGCCAGCTAGCCAGCCCTGTGGGCCTTGCTGCTGCTGCTGCAGCCAAAAAACAAAAGGTGGTGCTGCTGCTGCTTCTGCTGCTTCTGCTTCTGCTTGTGTCTGGCCGCTGTTGGAGCGTCCAGGCACAGGACTTCTGCTGCTGCTGACTAAATGGCCTCCTTAATTGGATCATTTGAGTAGCCAGCACACCTGTGCAGGTAGGGCATGACATGATAGGCAGCTGCCTTGATAGCGGGTGGGTGCTGAATGTTCCTAATTGACAAAATAAGATTAATGCTTATGAAGAAATATAAAATCTCATCCCTTCCCCAATATCGCGCCACACCCCTACCCCTTAATTCCCTGGTTGAACTTGATGGACATATGTCTTTTTTCGACCGTACTAACTATGTAACTATGTAACATAACATGGGGGGGGTCTCCTGGCTGTTCACACAGGTGTGTCATTGCTGTACATTGACCATGCATTGCTTCTGTGGTATTGCAAAGGCAAAGACAAATGCTTCCAGCCATCCATTGCACTAATGGATTGGTCATCAGCTGGCTGTCTATGTCCCGCATCAATATAGACCAAAGTACAGAGGGTTAGGCTATGCTATTGTGCACCTACCTGATGCATCAGAAGGTGCGAGGCCCTTGCTAAATTCTGTGCACAGACTTTGAGATCTATACTTTAGACTGTATCTAAACCTGCTCCAACATGGACTGACATTCTGGCCTACTTTCAGCCGATGCGACTTGTCTGTCGCTGAACAGTCGCTTTTTATGTATTCAGCACCTATGTATAATGTTGTAAAAATGCTCTAGAAGCTAAAGTCGCAGAAATGTCACACATATTTGGCCTGCAACTTTCTGTGCGACAAATTCAGACAGGAAAAATCAGTATAAATCCTTAGAAAATTATCCCCCAGTGTCTTCATCTGCTGGCGGTATTGAATAAGCATTGCTGCACTGATGGGGTATGCATTAGACGAAAAAAAAGAAGAAAAAGAAGAATAATACGCCCAGAAAAGAGGCGAAAAGGAGAAAAACGTAAAAAAACGTGAAAAAAAAGTAAGAGGAAGAGAAGGGAAAAAAAGGTGGAAATGGGTTTAAAAGTGATTTCGGCGGAGAAATATATATATATATATATATATATATATATATATATATATATACGCGCACACACACACATATATATAAACGTATTCTCCGTTGAGATATTGCAGCCGCTGCTGTGTCCAGGCCCAGGAGCCTTAGCACTGTGCTGTGATGTCACTCAATACCACTGACATCACTAGGTGTAAACAACATCTCTCCTTTGCTGTGTATGTGACTATGGAGCTGTTTGGTGATGTCGTCTATTATGGCCTTCATAGAAGCAACAGGAGATTGTTGCATCCATCTAGAACCCTCAGAACTACAGTGCTATGATGTCACTCACTTCCACAGGCCTTGCAGAGTGTAAACAACAACAACCCAGCTTTGTTGTGTATGTAACCATAGGGATTTGTGATGTCACCTAGAACCTTCACAGCAGCGACAGCTTTATGAGGAGCATCAGCACTGCTCTGCCTGAGCAGAACCATCACCGCCATAGGTTGTCAAATAACCCGGATTTAACCCACACAGGTAAGTCCAATGGGGTGCAGGCATGTCCTCTATGCTTACAGCTTCCCGTGGGTGTTGGTTTGATACCGTTTGGGGACAGCCAAGGAGGCATCTGCAGGCAACAAAGGTAGGTGTGTGCTTGTGTGTGTGTTTCCTATGCAGATCCTAAGCCCAGTGTCACATGCAAGTAGGAGGAGTAAGAAGGGTTCCTGGCAAATCCGGGTTATGGATTGCATTTAAAAAGGCCCCGTGGGAGTGCAATGGGCCCCTGTCTTGCTGCTTAGCAATAATGGTATGGGTTTAGGTTCTGCTGTGTGTACTGGTGGTTGACTGCCCCCCAGCCCAGAGTGTGCATGGAAAATTGTCTGGCAGCCTCGCTGACAGCAAGCAGTGATAGTGCCCATGAAGGGGACCTTGTTGGGCCCGCCCCTTTCACGGTTATCGCTTCTCGGCCTTTTGGCTAAGATCAAGTGTAGTATCTGTTCTTATCAGTTTAATATCTGATACGTCCCCTATCTGGGGACCATATATTAAATGGATTTTTGAGAACGGGGGCCGATTTCGAAGCTTGCTTCCGTCGCCCTATGCATTGACCCGATATGGCAGTATCTTCGGGTACAGTGCACCACCCCCTTACAGGGTTAAAAAGAAAGATTCCTACTTTCATTGCTACCTGCTTGCTGGCTAGCCAGCTAGCCAGCCCTGTGGGCCTTGCTGCTGCTGCTGCAGCCAAAAAACAAAAGGTGGTGCTGCTGCTGCTTCTGCTGCTTCTGCTTCTGCTTGTGTCTGGCCGCTGTTGGAGCGTCCAGGCACAGGACTTCTGCTGCTGCTGACTAAATGGCCTCCTTAATTGGATCATTTGAGTAGCCAGCACACCTGTGCAGGTAGGGCATGACATGATAGGCAGCTGCCTTGATAGCGGGTGGGTGCTGAATGTTCCTAATTGACAAAATAAGATTAATGCTTATGAAGAAATATAAAATCTCATCCCTTCCCCAATATCGCGCCACACCCCTACCCCTTAATTCCCTGGTTGAACTTGATGGACATATGTCTTTTTTCGACCGTACTAACTATGTAACTATGTAACATAACATGGGGGGGGTCTCCTGGCTGTTCACACAGGTGTGTCATTGCTGTACATTGACCATGCATTGCTTCTGTGGTATTGCAAAGGCAAAGACAAATGCTTCCAGCCATCCATTGCACTAATGGATTGGTCATCAGCTGGCTGTCTATGTCCCGCATCAATATAGACCAAAGTACAGAGGGTTAGGCTATGCTATTGTGCACCTACCTGATGCATCAGAAGGTGCGAGGCCCTTGCTAAATTCTGTGCACAGACTTTGAGATCTATACTTTAGACTGTATCTAAACCTGCTCCAACATGGACTGACATTCTGGCCTACTTTCAGCCGATGCGACTTGTCTGTCGCTGAACAGTCGCTTTTTATGTATTCAGCACCTATGTATAATGTTGTAAAAATGCTCTAGAAGCTAAAGTCGCAGAAATGTCACACATATTTGGCCTGCAACTTTCTGTGCGACAAATTCAGACAGGAAAAATCAGTATAAATCCTTAGAAAATTATCCCCCAGTGTCTCCATCTGCTGGCGGTATTGAATAAGCATTGCTGCACTGATGGGGTATGCATTAGACGAAAAAAAAGAAGAAAAAGAAGAATAATACGCCCAGAAAAGAGGCGAAAAGGAGAAAAACGTAAAAAAACGTGAAAAAAAAGTAAGAGGAAGAGAAGGGAAAAAAAGGTGGAAATGGGTTTAAAAGTGATTTCGGCGGAGAAATATATATATATATATATATATATATATATATATATATATATATATATATATGTATATATATATATATATATATATATATACGCGCACACACACACATATATATAAACGTATTCTCCATTGAGATATTGCAGCCGCTGCTGTGTCCAGGCCCAGGAGCCTTAGCACTGTGCTGTGATGTCACTCAATACCACTGACATCACTAGGTGTAAACAACATCTCTCCTTTGCTGTGTATGTGACTATGGAGCTGTTTGGTGATGTCGTCTATTATGGCCTTCATAGAAGCAACAGGAGATTGTTGCATCCATCTAGAACCCTCAGAACTACAGTGCTATGATGTCACTCACTTCCACAGGCCTTGCAGAGTGTAAACAACAACAACCCAGCTTTGTTGTGTATGTAACCATAGGGATTTGTGATGTCACCTAGAACCTTCACAGCAGCGACAGCTTTATGAGGAGCATCAGCACTGCTCTGCCTGAGCAGAACCATCACCGCCATAGGTTGTCAAATAACCCGGATTTAACCCACACAGGTAAGTCCAATGGGGTGCAGGCATGTCCTCTATGCTTACAGCTTCCCGTGGGTGTTGGTTTGATACCGTTTGGGGACAGCCAAGGAGGCATCTGCAGGCAACAAAGGTAGGTGTGTGCTTGTGTGTGTGTTTCCTATGCAGATCCTAAGCCCAGTGTCACATGCAAGTAGGAGGAGTAAGAAGGGTTCCTGGCAAATCCGGGTTATGGATTGCATTTAAAAAGGCCCCGTGGGAGTGCAATGGGCCCCTGTCTTGCTGCTTAGCAATAATGGTATGGGTTTAGGTTCTGCTGTGTGTACTGGTGGTTGACTGCCCCCCAGCCCAGAGTGTGCATGGAAAATTGTCTGGCAGCCTCCCTGACAGCAAGCAGTGATAGTGCCCATGAAGGGGACCTTGTTGGGCCCGCCCCTTTCACGGTTATCGCTTCTCGGCCTTTTGGCTAAGATCAAGTGTAGTATCTGTTCTTATCAGTTTAATATCTGATACGTCCCCTATCTGGGGACCATATATTAAATGGATTTTTGAGAACGGGGGCCGATTTCGAAGCTTGCTTCCGTCGCCCTATGCATTGACCCGATATGGCAGTATCTTCGGGTACAGTGCACCACCCCCTTACAGGGTTAAAAAGAAAGATTCCTACTTTCATTGCTACCTGCTTGCTGGCTAGCCAGCTAGCCAGCCCTGTGGGCCTTGCTGCTGCTGCTGCAGCCAAAAAACAAAAGGTGGTGCTGCTGCTGCTTCTGCTGCTTCTGCTTCTGCTTGTGTCTGGCCGCTGTTGGAGCGTCCAGGCACAGGACTTCTGCTGCTGCTGACTAAATGGCCTCCTTAATTGGATCATTTGAGTAGCCAGCACACCTGTGCAGGTAGGGCATGACATGATAGGCAGCTGCCTTGATAGCGGGTGGGTGCTGAATGTTCCTAATTGACAAAATAAGATTAATGCTTATGAAGAAATATAAAATCTCATCCCTTCCCCAATATCGCGCCACACCCCTACCCCTTAATTCCCTGGTTGAACTTGATGGACATATGTCTTTTTTCGACCGTACTAACTATGTAACTATGTAACATAACATGGGGGGGGTCTCCTGGCTGTTCACACAGGTGTGTCATTGCTGTACATTGACCATGCATTGCTTCTGTGGTATTGCAAAGGCAAAGACAAATGCTTCCAGCCATCCATTGCACTAATGGATTGGTCATCAGCTGGCTGTCTATGTCCCGCATCAATATAGACCAAAGTACAGAGGGTTAGGCTATGCTATTGTGCACCTACCTGATGCATCAGAAGGTGCGAGGCCCTTGCTAAATTCTGTGCACAGACTTTGAGATCTATACTTTAGACTGTATCTAAACCTGCTCCAACATGGACTGACATTCTGGCCTACTTTCAGCCGATGCGACTTGTCTGTCGCTGAACAGTCGCTTTTTATGTATTCAGCACCTATGTATAATGTTGTAAAAATGCTCTAGAAGCTAAAGTCGCAGAAATGTCACACATATTTGGCCTGCAACTTTCTGTGCGACAAATTCAGACAGGAAAAATCAGTATAAATCCTTAGAAAATTATCCCCCAGTGTCTCCATCTGCTGGCGGTATTGAATAAGCATTGCTGCACTGATGGGGTATGCATTAGACGAAAAAAAAGAAGAAAAAGAAGAATAATACGCCCAGAAAAGAGGCGAAAAGGAGAAAAACGTAAAAAAACGTGAAAAAAAAGTAAGAGGAAGAGAAGGGAAAAAAAGGTGGAAATGGGTTTAAAAGTGATTTCGGCGGAGAAATATATATATATATATATATATATATATATACGCGCACACACACACATATATATAAACGTATTCTCCGTTGAGATATTGCAGCCGCTGCTGTGTCCAGGCCCAGGAGCCTTAGCACTGTGCTGTGATGTCACTCAATACCACTGACATCACTAGGTGTAAACAACATCTCTCCTTTGCTGTGTATGTGACTATGGAGCTGTTTGGTGATGTCGTCTATTATGGCCTTCATAGAAGCAACAGGAGATTGTTGCATCCATCTAGAACCCTCAGAACTACAGTGCTATGATGTCACTCACTTCCACAGGCCTTGCAGAGTGTAAACAACAACAACCCAGCTTTGTTGTGTATGTAACCATAGGGATTTGTGATGTCACCTAGAACCTTCACAGCAGCGACAGCTTTATGAGGAGCATCAGCACTGCTCTGCCTGAGCAGAACCATCACCGCCATAGGTTGTCAAATAACCCGGATTTAACCCACACAGGTAAGTCCAATGGGGTGCAGGCATGTCCTCTATGCTTACAGCTTCCCGTGGGTGTTGGTTTGATACCGTTTGGGGACAGCCAAGGAGGCATCTGCAGGCAACAAAGGTAGGTGTGTGCTTGTGTGTGTGTTTCCTATGCAGATCCTAAGCCCAGTGTCACATGCAAGTAGGAGGAGTAAGAAGGGTTCCTGGCAAATCCGGGTTATGGATTGCATTTAAAAAGGCCCCGTGGGAGTGCAATGGGCCCCTGTCTTGCTGCTTAGCAATAATGGTATGGGTTTAGGTTCTGCTGTGTGTACTGGTGGTTGACTGCCCCCCAGCCCAGAGTGTGCATGGAAAATTGTCTGGCAGCCTCCCTGACAGCAAGCAGTGATAGTGCCCATGAAGGGGACCTTGTTGGGCCCGCCCCTTTCACGGTTATCGCTTCTCGGCCTTTTGGCTAAGATCAAGTGTAGTATCTGTTCTTATCAGTTTAATATCTGATACGTCCCCTATCTGGGGACCATATATTAAATGGATTTTTGAGAACGGGGGCCGATTTCGAAGCTTGCTTCCGTCGCCCTATGCATTGACCCGATATGGCAGTATCTTCGGGTACAGTGCACCACCCCCTTACAGGGTTAAAAAGAAAGATTCCTACTTTCATTGCTACCTGCTTGCTGGCTAGCCAGCTAGCCAGCCCTGTGGGCCTTGCTGCTGCTGCTGCAGCCAAAAAACAAAAGGTGGTGCTGCTGCTGCTTCTGCTGCTTCTGCTTCTGCTTGTGTCTGGCCGCTGTTGGAGCGTCCAGGCACAGGACTTCTGCTGCTGCTGACTAAATGGCCTCCTTAATTGGATCATTTGAGTAGCCAGCACACCTGTGCAGGTAGGGCATGACATGATAGGCAGCTGCCTTGATAGCGGGTGGGTGCTGAATGTTCCTAATTGACAAAATAAGATTAATGCTTATGAAGAAATATAAAATCTCATCCCTTCCCCAATATCGCGCCACACCCCTACCCCTTAATTCCCTGGTTGAACTTGATGGACATATGTCTTTTTTCGACCGTACTAACTATGTAACTATGTAACATAACATGGGGGGGGTCTCCTGGCTGTTCACACAGGTGTGTCATTGCTGTACATTGACCATGCATTGCTTCTGTGGTATTGCAAAGGCAAAGACAAATGCTTCCAGCCATCCATTGCACTAATGGATTGGTCATCAGCTGGCTGTCTATGTCCCGCATCAATATAGACCAAAGTACAGAGGGTTAGGCTATGCTATTGTGCACCTACCTGATGCATCAGAAGGTGCGAGGCCCTTGCTAAATTCTGTGCACAGACTTTGAGATCTATACTTTAGACTGTATCTAAACCTGCTCCAACATGGACTGACATTCTGGCCTACTTTCAGCCGATGCGACTTGTCTGTCGCTGAACAGTCGCTTTTTATGTATTCAGCACCTATGTATAATGTTGTAAAAATGCTCTAGAAGCTAAAGTCGCAGAAATGTCACACATATTTGGCCTGCAACTTTCTGTGCGACAAATTCAGACAGGAAAAATCAGTATAAATCCTTAGAAAATTATCCCCCAGTGTCTTCATCTGCTGGCGGTATTGAATAAGCATTGCTGCACTGATGGGGTATGCATTAGACGAAAAAAAAGAAGAAAAAGAAGAATAATACGCCCAGAAAAGAGGCGAAAAGGAGAAAAACGTAAAAAAACGTGAAAAAAAAGTAAGAGGAAGAGAAGGGAAAAAAAGGTGGAAATGGGTTTAAAAGTGATTTCGGCGGAGAAATATATATATATATATATATATATATATATATATATACGCGCACACACACACATATATATAAACGTATTCTCCGTTGAGATATTGCAGCCGCTGCTGTGTCCAGGCCCAGGAGCCTTAGCACTGTGCTGTGATGTCACTCAATACCACTGACATCACTAGGTGTAAACAACATCTCTCCTTTGCTGTGTATGTGACTATGGAGCTGTTTGGTGATGTCGTCTATTATGGCCTTCATAGAAGCAACAGGAGATTGTTGCATCCATCTAGAACCCTCAGAACTACAGTGCTATGATGTCACTCACTTCCACAGGCCTTGCAGAGTGTAAACAACAACAACCCAGCTTTGTTGTGTATGTAACCATAGGGATTTGTGATGTCACCTAGAACCTTCACAGCAGCGACAGCTTTATGAGGAGCATCAGCACTGCTCTGCCTGAGCAGAACCATCACCGCCATAGGTTGTCAAATAACCCGGATTTAACCCACACAGGTAAGTCCAATGGGGTGCAGGCATGTCCTCTATGCTTACAGCTTCCCGTGGGTGTTGGTTTGATACCGTTTGGGGACAGCCAAGGAGGCATCTGCAGGCAACAAAGGTAGGTGTGTGCTTGTGTGTGTGTTTCCTATGCAGATCCTAAGCCCAGTGTCACATGCAAGTAGGAGGAGTAAGAAGGGTTCCTGGCAAATCCGGGTTATGGATTGCATTTAAAAAGGCCCCGTGGGAGTGCAATGGGCCCCTGTCTTGCTGCTTAGCAATAATGGTATGGGTTTAGGTTCTGCTGTGTGTACTGGTGGTTGACTGCCCCCCAGCCCAGAGTGTGCATGGAAAATTGTCTGGCAGCCTCGCTGACAGCAAGCAGTGATAGTGCCCATGAAGGGGACCTTGTTGGGCCCGCCCCTTTCACGGTTATCGCTTCTCGGCCTTTTGGCTAAGATCAAGTGTAGTATCTGTTCTTATCAGTTTAATATCTGATACGTCCCCTATCTGGGGACCATATATTAAATGGATTTTTGAGAACGGGGGCCGATTTCGAAGCTTGCTTCCGTCGCCCTATGCATTGACCCGATATGGCAGTATCTTCGGGTACAGTGCACCACCCCCTTACAGGGTTAAAAAGAAAGATTCCTACTTTCATTGCTACCTGCTTGCTGGCTAGCCAGCTAGCCAGCCCTGTGGGCCTTGCTGCTGCTGCTGCAGCCAAAAAACAAAAGGTGGTGCTGCTGCTGCTTCTGCTGCTTCTGCTTCTGCTTGTGTCTGGCCGCTGTTGGAGCGTCCAGGCACAGGACTTCTGCTGCTGCTGACTAAATGGCCTCCTTAATTGGATCATTTGAGTAGCCAGCACACCTGTGCAGGTAGGGCATGACATGATAGGCAGCTGCCTTGATAGCGGGTGGGTGCTGAATGTTCCTAATTGACAAAATAAGATTAATGCTTATGAAGAAATATAAAATCTCATCCCTTCCCCAATATCGCGCCACACCCCTACCCCTTAATTCCCTGGTTGAACTTGATGGACATATGTCTTTTTTCGACCGTACTAACTATGTAACTATGTAACATAACATGGGGGGGGTCTCCTGGCTGTTCACACAGGTGTGTCATTGCTGTACATTGACCATGCATTGCTTCTGTGGTATTGCAAAGGCAAAGACAAATGCTTCCAGCCATCCATTGCACTAATGGATTGGTCATCAGCTGGCTGTCTATGTCCCGCATCAATATAGACCAAAGTACAGAGGGTTAGGCTATGCTATTGTGCACCTACCTGATGCATCAGAAGGTGCGAGGCCCTTGCTAAATTCTGTGCACAGACTTTGAGATCTATACTTTAGACTGTATCTAAACCTGCTCCAACATGGACTGACATTCTGGCCTACTTTCAGCCGATGCGACTTGTCTGTCGCTGAACAGTCGCTTTTTATGTATTCAGCACCTATGTATAATGTTGTAAAAATGCTCTAGAAGCTAAAGTCGCAGAAATGTCACACATATTTGGCCTGCAACTTTCTGTGCGACAAATTCAGACAGGAAAAATCAGTATAAATCCTTAGAAAATTATCCCCCAGTGTCTCCATCTGCTGGCGGTATTGAATAAGCATTGCTGCACTGATGGGGTATGCATTAGACGAAAAAAAAGAAGAAAAAGAAGAATAATACGCCCAGAAAAGAGGCGAAAAGGAGAAAAACGTAAAAAAACGTGAAAAAAAAGTAAGAGGAAGAGAAGGGAAAAAAAGGTGGAAATGGGTTTAAAAGTGATTTCGGCGGAGAAATATATATATATATATATATATATATATATATACGCGCACACACACACATATATATAAACGTATTCTCCGTTGAGATATTGCAGCCGCTGCTGTGTCCAGGCCCAGGAGCCTTAGCACTGTGCTGTGATGTCACTCAATACCACTGACATCACTAGGTGTAAACAACATCTCTCCTTTGCTGTGTATGTGACTATGGAGCTGTTTGGTGATGTCGTCTATTATGGCCTTCATAGAAGCAACAGGAGATTGTTGCATCCATCTAGAACCCTCAGAACTACAGTGCTATGATGTCACTCACTTCCACAGGCCTTGCAGAGTGTAAACAACAACAACCCAGCTTTGTTGTGTATGTAACCATAGGGATTTGTGATGTCACCTAGAACCTTCACAGCAGCGACAGCTTTATGAGGAGCATCAGCACTGCTCTGCCTGAGCAGAACCATCACCGCCATAGGTTGTCAAATAACCCGGATTTAACCCACACAGGTAAGTCCAATGGGGTGCAGGCATGTCCTCTATGCTTACAGCTTCCCGTGGGTGTTGGTTTGATACCGTTTGGGGACAGCCAAGGAGGCATCTGCAGGCAACAAAGGTAGGTGTGTGCTTGTGTGTGTGTTTCCTATGCAGATCCTAAGCCCAGTGTCACATGCAAGTAGGAGGAGTAAGAAGGGTTCCTGGCAAATCCGGGTTATGGATTGCATTTAAAAAGGCCCCGTGGGAGTGCAATGGGCCCCTGTCTTGCTGCTTAGCAATAATGGTATGGGTTTAGGTTCTGCTGTGTGTACTGGTGGTTGACTGCCCCCCAGCCCAGAGTGTGCATGGAAAATTGTCTGGCAGCCTCCCTGACAGCAAGCAGTGATAGTGCCCATGAAGGGGACCTTGTTGGGCCCGCCCCTTTCACGGTTATCGCTTCTCGGCCTTTTGGCTAAGATCAAGTGTAGTATCTGTTCTTATCAGTTTAATATCTGATACGTCCCCTATCTGGGGACCATATATTAAATGGATTTTTGAGAACGGGGGCCGATTTCGAAGCTTGCTTCCGTCGCCCTATGCATTGACCCGATATGGCAGTATCTTCGGGTACAGTGCACCACCCCCTTACAGGGTTAAAAAGAAAGATTCCTACTTTCATTGCTACCTGCTTGCTGGCTAGCCAGCTAGCCAGCCCTGTGGGCCTTGCTGCTGCTGCTGCAGCCAAAAAACAAAAGGTGGTGCTGCTGCTGCTTCTGCTGCTTCTGCTTCTGCTTGTGTCTGGCCGCTGTTGGAGCGTCCAGGCACAGGACTTCTGCTGCTGCTGACTAAATGGCCTCCTTAATTGGATCATTTGAGTAGCCAGCACACCTGTGCAGGTAGGGCATGACATGATAGGCAGCTGCCTTGATAGCGGGTGGGTGCTGAATGTTCCTAATTGACAAAATAAGATTAATGCTTATGAAGAAATATAAAATCTCATCCCTTCCCCAATATCGCGCCACACCCCTACCCCTTAATTCCCTGGTTGAACTTGATGGACATATGTCTTTTTTCGACCGTACTAACTATGTAACTATGTAACATAACATGGGGGGGGTCTCCTGGCTGTTCACACAGGTGTGTCATTGCTGTACATTGACCATGCATTGCTTCTGTGGTATTGCAAAGGCAAAGACAAATGCTTCCAGCCATCCATTGCACTAATGGATTGGTCATCAGCTGGCTGTCTATGTCCCGCATCAATATAGACCAAAGTACAGAGGGTTAGGCTATGCTATTGTGCACCTACCTGATGCATCAGAAGGTGCGAGGCCCTTGCTAAATTCTGTGCACAGACTTTGAGATCTATACTTTAGACTGTATCTAAACCTGCTCCAACATGGACTGACATTCTGGCCTACTTTCAGCCGATGCGACTTGTCTGTCGCTGAACAGTCGCTTTTTATGTATTCAGCACCTATGTATAATGTTGTAAAAATGCTCTAGAAGCTAAAGTCGCAGAAATGTCACACATATTTGGCCTGCAACTTTCTGTGCGACAAATTCAGACAGGAAAAATCAGTATAAATCCTTAGAAAATTATCCCCCAGTGTCTTCATCTGCTGGCGGTATTGAATAAGCATTGCTGCACTGATGGGGTATGCATTAGACGAAAAAAAAGAAGAAAAAGAAGAATAATACGCCCAGAAAAGAGGCGAAAAGGAGAAAAAC
Source organism: Hyla sarda (assembly GCF_029499605.1). Taxonomy (NCBI): domain Eukaryota; kingdom Metazoa; phylum Chordata; class Amphibia; order Anura; family Hylidae; genus Hyla; species Hyla sarda. The sequence continues at coordinate 159,954 of NW_026610644.1, forward strand.
GTAAAAAAACGTGAAAAAAAAGTAAGAGGAAGAGAAGGGAAAAAAAGGTGGAAATGGGTTTAAAAGTGATTTCGGCGGAGAAATATATATATATATATATATATATATATATATATACGCGCACACACACACATATATATAAACGTATTCTCCGTTGAGATATTGCAGCCGCTGCTGTGTCCAGGCCCAGGAGCCTTAGCACTGTGCTGTGATGTCACTCAATACCACTGACATCACTAGGTGTAAACAACATCTCTCCTTTGCTGTGTATGTGACTATGGAGCTGTTTGGTGATGTCGTCTATTATGGCCTTCATAGAAGCAACAGGAGATTGTTGCATCCATCTAGAACCCTCAGAACTACAGTGCTATGATGTCACTCACTTCCACAGGCCTTGCAGAGTGTAAACAACAACAACCCAGCTTTGTTGTGTATGTAACCATAGGGATTTGTGATGTCACCTAGAACCTTCACAGCAGCGACAGCTTTATGAGGAGCATCAGCACTGCTCTGCCTGAGCAGAACCATCACCGCCATAGGTTGTCAAATAACCCGGATTTAACCCACACAGGTAAGTCCAATGGGGTGCAGGCATGTCCTCTATGCTTACAGCTTCCCGTGGGTGTTGGTTTGATACCGTTTGGGGACAGCCAAGGAGGCATCTGCAGGCAACAAAGGTAGGTGTGTGCTTGTGTGTGTGTTTCCTATGCAGATCCTAAGCCCAGTGTCACATGCAAGTAGGAGGAGTAAGAAGGGTTCCTGGCAAATCCGGGTTATGGATTGCATTTAAAAAGGCCCCGTGGGAGTGCAATGGGCCCCTGTCTTGCTGCTTAGCAATAATGGTATGGGTTTAGGTTCTGCTGTGTGTACTGGTGGTTGACTGCCCCCCAGCCCAGAGTGTGCATGGAAAATTGTCTGGCAGCCTCGCTGACAGCAAGCAGTGATAGTGCCCATGAAGGGGACCTTGTTGGGCCCGCCCCTTTCACGGTTATCGCTTCTCGGCCTTTTGGCTAGATCAAGTGTCTGGTCAGGAGGATCCTGGGAGTTTGTCCTACCTTTTTCAAGGGGGGCTGCTACGAGGAACCGAAAAGGCGATCGACAAGATGGGTGTTCGCATCCGTTACCTTACATCCGGTGAAACGCGGATTCGTTTTTCCTTTCGCTTTGATGTTGATGAAGACAAGCAAGAACTCGTCCAACTTTCTTATTTTGTGAAAGAAACTCTCTACAAGCTTCTTGGGGTGAAGAAAGAGAACATCGTCTGTCTCAGAGATCCTCGGAAGGGCAGCTTCATCCTAACTCTGGACTCTGCTTATGCATGCCAGAATCTTTTTGAGAAGCTGAAAAGCAATCAAGACCTTGCTGAGCTTGATGGGATCACGGTCACAGTGTTGTATACTGGAGGCGATATTCCTCTAGTTGTGTGTATGCACAATCCCTTTGTGACTGTGTCCCATATTGAGCTCTTTTTGGGGAAATACTGCAGTTCTGTTAAGTATTCCCATAAGGTGATGAATTCAGAAGACCTATGGACGGGGAAACATAAGTTTTTTGTGAAAATGAAGGAGGATGCTACTGGCATTGGAGGGTTGTGTCATCCACCCTCCAACTTTTCTATCGGTCGGGATAAGGGCTATTTGTTTTATCCCGAGATGCCTACTTTTTGTAGGAAATGTAAGAAATTCGGACATACTATGGAAGTTTGCACGGACACTACAGTTCGCTGTGGTCGGTGCAATCAAGAAGGCCATGTTTCTAAGGACTGTGCTAAAATCGTCTGCAACATTTGTGGTGAAGAAGGCCATGCCTTTAAAGATTGCAGTCTCCGTTCCAGTGTAGCTAGATCGTGGGCTGACCGTGTAGCGGGGAGAGTGGGTGTAGTGCAAGCTGAAGTACCACCTGCGAAAGCACCCCAGCGGTCTGAGGCGCCTTCAGAAAAGCCGGCTGTAACTTCTGATGTCGTGGCGGAGCTTATGGACCTTTCTGCTGCTGTGCCTGAGACAGAGGGGAGACCTTCTGTGGAGGGTTCTGGCGGTGGAGGGTCACTAGTGAGCAGTGAAGCCATGGAGGTTGGCGTGAAGGAGATCAAGCGGAAGAAGGAACTCGGAGATGAGCCACAACTTGGTATTAAACGGCCTGTCAAAAAAAGCTCAGACGAATGTGAGGACAGTCAACATGCATGGAGGCCTTCTATAAGATCAGCGTCCGATCCAAAAAATATCAAAGAGTTCGAAAGCCCGGAGTCACCTGTGGGTTTCATATCGGACTCAAACTCCAGTAGCGAATAGCTTCCTTAAAGTGCTCCTCTCTTAATGTGAGAGGTCTAAAGAGCCCTACGAGAAGGGCTGCTTTGTTTAGTTTTTTAGAGACCTTGGACTGTTCTCTGTTCTTTTTACAAGAATGTGGAATTGAACATAGTCCAAATTATGAGGACCTTTGTCGTGGCTGGACTTTGGGACCATCGGTCTGGTCGGGTGACAATCTGAACAGATCTTCAGGTGTTGGGATCTTGTTTAGAGGTTCAGATGTACAAGTTTTGTCCTTCTTAGAAATTATACCTGGTAGAGCGCTATTAGTTAATATTAAGTACAATGGCTCGGAGATTAAGCTTTTTAACATCTATGCTTCTCCTGAAAAAAATGAGAGAGCCGACTTGATTAATGATATTCAGGCTTTTATCCCAGGTTCAACACCTATTTTAATGGCTGGAGATTTTAATTGTTGTATGAGTGGTGATCATCGTGAGAGTGGAAGTGTGCATGTCAGAGTGGATAAAACAGAGAAACAGATTAAGAGTATGACTGAGGATTTTAACTTTATCGATGTCTGGAAGAGAAAATACCCAGACGACCCTGGTTACACATGGGAAAATAATGTCTGCAAATCCAGGATTGATTTTATTTTTTTATCGGAAAGTTTTAATCTAGTTGATGTTTCTCTTTTATCAAATATTTTCTCTGATCATAAGTTATTATATGCACATGTCACTTTACCTGGCCTAGAGAAAGGCAGAGGCGTTTGGAAGCTCAACACTACTTTATTAGAGGACATGAAAACAAAAAATGATTTTATTGCTGCTTATAACAAATGGAGATTGCGTCAATCCCAATATAAAAATATTTTGGATTGGTGGGAGGATGTTAAAAAGAGGACTAAACAGTTTTTTATCCGTGTGGGCATCCAAAAGGCTAAGGAGAAAAAGTTATGGTTTAAAATGTTAAACACTAAAATCCAAACATATTATAAACTAAAGCAAGCCGGGCTTGAGATGGATGATGTTATTGCTCAGACAAAGAATGAAATAAAAAATGCCATTAGTCAAAAAGGAAAAGAAATGATTTTTAACAGCAAGGTGCAATGTCTGGAGAATGATGAAAAGTGTTCGAGATTCTTTTTTAAGAAGGTGGTGGGAAAGAAAGAAATGATATCTGTAATAGAAGGGAAGATAACTAATGAAGAGATGTTGCGAGAAGCACAAGTATTTTATCAGGAGCTTTTTAATAAAAAAGATATTGATATTTCCTTTACTAATGATGTTTTAGATACCTTGGATTCAAAACTTGACAAAACTGACCAAGAGAGCCTTTGTGATGAAATCTTTTTACCTGAACTTTTAAGCACTTTTAAGAGTTTTTTAAATGGTAAAACACCTGGTTCGGATGGGTTGCCAGTTGAATTTTATCTGTGTTTTTGGTCCATTTTAAAAGATGATCTTTTAGGTATTTTTAACTGTGCTTTTAAATCTGAGATTTTACCTGCGTCCTGGAGAGATGGTGTTGTTACTCTAATTTTTAAAAAAGGAGACATCTCTAAATTAGAAAATTGGAGGCCTATTACCCTGCTAAATACAGACTATAAGGTTTTAGCAAAAATTTTAGCAAATAGGCTCAAGCAGGTAATTGCTAAGGTTATACACAGTGACCAAGTATGCGGAGTACCTGGAAGGAAAATAAGTGATCATCTAAACCTTGTAAAAGATGTTTTATGGTATCAGAAACAATGTGATCAGAAATTGGCAATTTTATCCTTGGATTTTCAAAAGGCTTATGACCGTGTTTCTCATGATTTTTTATGGTTGGTTTTAAAGAAAATGAATTTTCCTGATTTTATTGTTGGAAAAATTGCACTTTTATATAAAAACTGTTTTAGTCGTATTTTAATTAACGGTTTTTTATCCCAAGAGGTATGTTTACAGTCTGGGGTGAAACAGGGGTGCCCCCTATCACCCATTCTTTTCATATGTGCAATAGAACCTCTGTTAAATGTTTTGAGAAAAGATAAGCTCATTAGAGGAGTGCCAATCCCTGGAAGTGGAGGACAGAGCGTAAAGACGATAGCATACATGGATGATGTTAATATTCTATGTTCAGATGAACCATCCCTGAAACGTGCTATCAGACAGACAGAATTTTTTTGTGAGGGCTCTGGCTTCAAATTAAATAAAAATAAATGTGATTGCTTTGCAATAGGGAATTGGGGCAATACGGAGGTGAATGTGCAATATGATAAAATCAAAATCTTGGGTGTCATCTTTGACAATGAAAATAATGGAGAGGAAAGCTGGTCCATCGTCAAAGAGAAAGTGCAAAAGAAAATAAGTTTTTGGAAAATGAGGAAATTAACAATAGAAGGAAAAGTACTGATAATGAAAGCTTTGTTGCTACCTATCATGCTATATTTAAGCTTGGTTTTCCCACCGAGTGAACGCACCTTAAAGTTTTTAAACAAGATTTGCTTTCATTTTTTATGGGGGTCTAAAATGGATAAACTCAGGAGAGATGTAATGATGAAGACAAAGAAATTGGGGGGTAAGGATGTGCCTGATTTAAAAAGGTTTTTATATATTCACTTTTTTTCTATGTGTTTTAATGGCTTGCAAAGAAACTGTTATTGGTCTTATTTTTTAAAATATGCTGCAGGTCACATTTTTAGAAAAAGAAAGTGGATAACCTTACCTTTAACCTCCCCAATCTTATTTATTCCCCCAGCGCACTATGTGGTTTTAGAAAAGATTATTCGTATTTATGGCATTGCTAATTTTAGTCAAGAAATTTGTAGTAATGCACGAAAATTAGTTCCTGAAATCAGGAAGATAGAACAGATTTGCTTAATATCTAATTATTCCACTGAGAAATCTCTAAGAGTTTGGAGGATGGTGAATATGGGATTCTTATCTAATGACTTAAAAGATCTGGCCTGGCAGATAGCACATCAATGTTTGCCTACCAGAGAATTCCAACACAGAAGAGGATTGTGTCGTAGTGCAAAGTGCCCGAGAATGGGATGTCCTAGTGAGGAAACAGTTTTACACATTTTTTGGAACTGTTTTTACGCCCAAGAGATATGGCATTTGATAGGACCCTTACTAAAATTGATTTCTGATCTTAATTTTTTAAATCATGAAGTTATTTTATATGGATTTTATAATGTTTTATCTGTGGAGAAGTCTCGGGTTTTGTGGATTAGTATAAATTGTATTAAAATTGCACTATGGAAGACAAGGAATATTCTTCTTTTTAAAAGAGACACTATTACCTCTAAAGATTGTGTTCGCCTAGCTCTTAGTGAGATGTATGTTTTCTATTTATTGGATAAAAAAAGATTAGGTCACAAAGTGGCTAAAAGTCTTTGGAATCTACATCTGTGGAATATGCTTTTAGCAGACTAAGTGTAATCTGGACTGCGTAAGGTCTTTTAGTCTAAGAATATTATATCTAAAAGTAAAAAAATCTGTTCTTATCAGTTTAATATCTGATACGTCCCCTATCTGGGGACCATATATTAAATGGATTTTTGAGAACGGGGGCCGATTTCGAAGCTTGCTTCCGTCGCCCTATGCATTGACCCGATATGGCAGTATCTTCGGGTACAGTGCACCACCCCCTTACAGGGTTAAAAAGAAAGATTCCTACTTTCATTGCTACCTGCTTGCTGGCTAGCCAGCTAGCCAGCCCTGTGGGCCTTGCTGCTGCTGCTGCAGCCAAAAAACAAAAGGTGGTGCTGCTGCTGCTTCTGCTGCTTCTGCTTCTGCTTGTGTCTGGCCGCTGTTGGAGCGTCCAGGCACAGGACTTCTGCTGCTGCTGACTAAATGGCCTCCTTAATTGGATCATTTGAGTAGCCAGCACACCTGTGCAGGTAGGGCATGACATGATAGGCAGCTGCCTTGATAGCGGGTGGGTGCTGAATGTTCCTAATTGACAAAATAAGATTAATGCTTATGAAGAAATATAAAATCTCATCCCTTCCCCAATATCGCGCCACACCCCTACCCCTTAATTCCCTGGTTGAACTTGATGGACATATGTCTTTTTTCGACCGTACTAACTATGTAACTATGTAACATAACATGGGGGGGTCTCCTGGCTGTTCACACAGGTGTGTCATTGCTGTACATTGACCATGCATTGCTTCTGTGGTATTGCAAAGGCAAAGACAAATGCTTCCAGCCATCCATTGCACTAATGGATTGGTCATCAGCTGGCTGTCTATGTCCCGCATCAATATAGACCAAAGTACAGAGGGTTAGGCTATGCTATTGTGCACCTACCTGATGCATCAGAAGGTGCGAGGCCCTTGCTAAATTCTGTGCACAGACTTTGAGATCTATACTTTAGACTGTATCTAAACCTGCTCCAACATGGACTGACATTCTGGCCTACTTTCAGCCGATGCGACTTGTCTGTCGCTGAACAGTCGCTTTTTATGTATTCAGCACCTATGTATAATGTTGTAAAAATGCTCTAGAAGCTAAAGTCGCAGAAATGTCACACATATTTGGCCTGCAACTTTCTGTGCGACAAATTCAGACAGGAAAAATCAGTATAAATCCTTAGAAAATTATCCCCCAGTGTCTCCATCTGCTGGCGGTATTGAATAAGCATTGCTGCACTGATGGGGTATGCATTAGACGAAAAAAAAGAAGAAAAAGAAGAATAATACGCCCAGAAAAGAGGCGAAAAGGAGAAAAACGTAAAAAAACGTGAAAAAAAAGTAAGAGGAAGAGAAGGGAAAAAAAGGTGGAAATGGGTTTAAAAGTGATTTCGGCGGAGAAATATATATATATATATATATATATATATATATATATATATATATACGCGCACACACACACATATATATAAACGTATTCTCCGTTGAGATATTGCAGCCGCTGCTGTGTCCAGGCCCAGGAGCCTTAGCACTGTGCTGTGATGTCACTCAATACCACTGACATCACTAGGTGTAAACAACATCTCTCCTTTGCTGTGTATGTGACTATGGAGCTGTTTGGTGATGTCGTCTATTATGGCCTTCATAGAAGCAACAGGAGATTGTTGCATCCATCTAGAACCCTCAGAACTACAGTGCTATGATGTCACTCACTTCCACAGGCCTTGCAGAGTGTAAACAACAACAACCCAGCTTTGTTGTGTATGTAACCATAGGGATTTGTGATGTCACCTAGAACCTTCACAGCAGCGACAGCTTTATGAGGAGCATCAGCACTGCTCTGCCTGAGCAGAACCATCACCGCCATAGGTTGTCAAATAACCCGGATTTAACCCACACAGGTAAGTCCAATGGGGTGCAGGCATGTCCTCTATGCTTACAGCTTCCCGTGGGTGTTGGTTTGATACCGTTTGGGGACAGCCAAGGAGGCATCTGCAGGCAACAAAGGTAGGTGTGTGCTTGTGTGTGTGTTTCCTATGCAGATCCTAAGCCCAGTGTCACATGCAAGTAGGAGGAGTAAGAAGGGTTCCTGGCAAATCCGGGTTATGGATTGCATTTAAAAAGGCCCCGTGGGAGTGCAATGGGCCCCTGTCTTGCTGCTTAGCAATAATGGTATGGGTTTAGGTTCTGCTGTGTGTACTGGTGGTTGACTGCCCCCCAGCCCAGAGTGTGCATGGAAAATTGTCTGGCAGCCTCCCTGACAGCAAGCAGTGATAGTGCCCATGAAGGGGACCTTGTTGGGCCCGCCCCTTTCACGGTTATCGCTTCTCGGCCTTTTGGCTAAGATCAAGTGTAGTATCTGTTCTTATCAGTTTAATATCTGATACGTCCCCTATCTGGGGACCATATATTAAATGGATTTTTGAGAACGGGGGCCGATTTCGAAGCTTGCTTCCGTCGCCCTATGCATTGACCCGATATGGCAGTATCTTCGGGTACAGTGCACCACCCCCTTACAGGGTTAAAAAGAAAGATTCCTACTTTCATTGCTACCTGCTTGCTGGCTAGCCAGCTAGCCAGCCCTGTGGGCCTTGCTGCTGCTGCTGCAGCCAAAAAACAAAAGGTGGTGCTGCTGCTGCTTCTGCTGCTTCTGCTTCTGCTTGTGTCTGGCCGCTGTTGGAGCGTCCAGGCACAGGACTTCTGCTGCTGCTGACTAAATGGCCTCCTTAATTGGATCATTTGAGTAGCCAGCACACCTGTGCAGGTAGGGCATGACATGATAGGCAGCTGCCTTGATAGCGGGTGGGTGCTGAATGTTCCTAATTGACAAAATAAGATTAATGCTTATGAAGAAATATAAAATCTCATCCCTTCCCCAATATCGCGCCACACCCCTACCCCTTAATTCCCTGGTTGAACTTGATGGACATATGTCTTTTTTCGACCGTACTAACTATGTAACTATGTAACATAACATGGGGGGGGTCTCCTGGCTGTTCACACAGGTGTGTCATTGCTGTACATTGACCATGCATTGCTTCTGTGGTATTGCAAAGGCAAAGACAAATGCTTCCAGCCATCCATTGCACTAATGGATTGGTCATCAGCTGGCTGTCTATGTCCCGCATCAATATAGACCAAAGTACAGAGGGTTAGGCTATGCTATTGTTACGCCGAGCGCTCCGGGTCCCCGCTCCTCCCCGGAGCGCTCGCTACACTCCTCTCACTGCAGCGCTCCGGTCGGTTCCACGGACCCGGGGCGCTGCGATACCGCCTCTGGCCGGGATGCGATTCGCGATGCGGGTAGCGCCCGCTCGCGATGCGCACCCCGGCTCCCGTACCTGACTCGCTCTCCGTCAGTTCTGTCCCGGCGCGCGCGGCCCCGCTCCCTAGGGCGCGCGCGCGCCGGGTCTTTGCGATTTAAAGGGCCACTGCGCCGCTGATTGGCGCAGTGGTTCCAATTAGTGTTTACACCTGTGCACTTCCCTATATCACCTCACTTCCCCTTCACTCCCTCGCCGGATCTTGTTGCCATCGTGCCAGTGAAAGCGTTTCCTTGTGTGTTCCTAGCCTGTGTTCCAGACCTCCTGCCGTTGCCCCTGACTACGATCCTTGCTGCCTGCCCCGACCTTCTGCTACGTCCGACCTTGCTTCTGTCTACTCCCTTGTACCGCGCCTATCTTCAGCAGCCAGAGAGGTTGAGCCGTTGCTAGGGGATACGACCTGGTCACTACCGCCGCAGCAAGACCATCCCGCTTTGCGGCGGGCTCTGGTGAAAACCAGTAGTGACTTAGAACCGATCCTCTAGCACGGTCCACGCCAATCCCTCTCTGGCACAGAGGATCCACTACCTGCCAGCCGGCATCGTGACAGTAGATCCGGCCATGGATCCCGCTGAAGTTCCTCTGCCAGTTGTCGCTGACCTCACCACGGTGGTCGCCCAGCAGTCACAACAGATAGCGCAACAAGGCCAACAGCTGTCTCAACTGACTGTTATGCTACAACAGTTACTACCACAGCTCCAGCAATCATCTCCTCCGCCAGCTCCTGCACCTCCTCCGCAGCGAGTGGCCGCTTCTGGACTACGACTATCCTTGCCGGATAAATTTGATGGGGACTCAAAGTTTTGCCGTGGCTTTCTTTCCCAATGTTCATTACACTTGGAGATGATGTCGGACCAGTTCCCCACTGAAAGGTCTAAGGTGGCTTTCGTAGTCAGCCTGCTGTCTGGAAAAGCCCTGTCTTGGGCCACACCGCTCTGGGACCGCAATGACCCCGTCACTGCCTCCGTACACTCCTTCTTCTCGGAAATCCGAAGTGTCTTTGAGGAACCTGCCCGAGCCTCCTCTGCTGAGACTGCCCTGTTGAACCTGGTCCAGGGTAATTCTTCCGTTGGCGAGTATGCCGTACAATTCCGTACTCTTGCTTCTGAATTATCCTGGAACAATGAGGCCCTCTGCGCGACCTTTAAAAAAGGCCTATCCAGCAACATTAAAGATGTTCTGGCCGCACGAGAAATGCCTGCTAATCTTCATGAACTTATTCACCTTGCCACTCGCATTGACATGCGTTTTTCCGAAAGGCGTCAGGAGCTCCGCCAAGATATGGACTCTGTTCGCACGAGGCGTTTCTTCTCCTCGGCTCCTCTCTCCTCTGGTTCCCTGCAATCTGTTCCTGTGCCTCCCGCCGTGGAGGCTATGCAGGTCGACCGGTCTCGCCTGACACCTCAAGAGAGGACACGACGCCGCATGGAGAACCTCTGCCTGTACTGTGCTAGTACCGAACACTTCCTGAGGGATTGTTCTATCCGCCCTCCCCGCCTGGAAAGACGTACGCTGACTCCGCACAAAGGTGAAACAATCCTTGATGTCTACTCTGCTTCTCCACGTCTTACTGTGCCTGTGCGGATGTCTGCCCCTGCCTTCTCCTTCTCTTCTGTGGCCTTCTTGGACTCTGGATCTGCAGGAAATTTTATTTTGGCCTCTCTCGTCAACAGGTTCAACATCCCAGTGACCAGTCTCGCCAGACCCCTTTACATCAATTGTATAAACAATGAAAGATTGGACTGTTCCATACGTTTCCGCACGGAGCCCCTTCTAATGAGCATCGGATCTCATCACGAGAGGATTGAACTTTTGGTCCTCCCCAATTGCACCTCGGAAATTCTCCTTGGACTTCCCTGGCTTCAACTTCACTCCCCAACCCTGGATTGGTCCACTGGGGAGATCAAGAGTTGGGGGCCCTCTTGTTCCAAGGACTGTCTAAAACCGGTTCCCAGTAACCCTTGCCGTGACTCTGTGGTTCCTCCAGTAACCGGTCTCCCTAAGGCCTATATGGACTTCGCGGATGTTTTCTGCAAAAAACAAGCGGAGACTCTACCTCCTCACAGGCCTTATGATTGTCCTATCGACCTCCTCCCGGGCACTACTCCACCCCGGGGCAGAATTTATCCTCTCTCTGCCCCAGAGACTCTTGCCATGTCTGAATACGTCCAGGAGAATCTAAAAAAGGGCTTTATCCGTAAATCCTCCTCTCCTGCCGGAGCCGGATTTTTCTTTGTGTCCAAAAAAGATGGCTCCCTACGTCCTTGCATTGACTACCGCGGTCTTAATAAAATCACGGTTAAGAACCGCTACCCCTTACCCCTCATCTCTGAACTCTTTGATCGCCTCCAAGGTGCCCACATCTTTACTAAATTGGACTTAAGAGGCGCCTATAACCTCATCCGCATCAGAGAGGGGGATGAGTGGAAAACAGCATTTAACACCAGAGATGGACACTTTGAGTATCTGGTCATGCCCTTTGGCCTGTGCAACGCCCCTGCTGTCTTCCAAGACTTTGTTAATGAAATTTTTCGTGATCTGTTATACTCCTGTGTTGTTGTATATCTAGATGATATCCTAATTTTTTCGGCCAATCTAGAAGAACACCGCCAGCATGTCCGTATGGTTCTTCAGAGACTTCGTGACAATCAACTCTATGCTAAAATTGAGAAATGTCTGTTTGAATGCCAATCTCTTCCTTTTTTAGGATACTTGGTCTCTGGCCAGGGACTACAAATGGACCCAGATAAACTCTCAGCCGTCTTAGATTGGCCACGCCCCTCCGGACTCCGTGCCATCCAACGTTTTTTGGGGTTCGCCAATTATTACAGGCAATTTATTCCACATTTTTCTACCATTGTGGCTCCTATTGTGGCTTTAACCAAAAAAAATGCCGATCCCAAGTCTTGGCCTCCTCTAGCGGAAGACGCCTTTAAACGACTCAAGTCTGCCTTTTCTTCGGCTCCCGTGCTCTCCAGACCTGACCCATCTAAACCCTTCCTATTGGAGGTTGATGCCTCCTCAGTGGGAGCTGGAGCTGTCCTTCTACAAAAAAACTCTTCCGGGCATGCTGTTACTTGTGGTTTTTTTTCTAGGACCTTCTCTCCGGCGGAGAGGAACTACTCCATCGGGGATCGAGAGCTTCTAGCCATTAAATTAGCACTTGAGGAATGGAGGCATCTGCTGGAGGGATCAAGATTTCCAGTTATTATTTACACCGATCACAAGAACCTCTCCTACCTCCAGTCTGCCCAACGGCTGAATCCTCGTCAGGCCAGGTGGTCTCTGTTCTTTGCCCGATTTAATTTTGAAATTCACTTTCGGCCTGCTGATAAGAACATTAGGGCCGATGCTCTCTCTCGTTCCTCAGATGTTTCTGAAATTGAACTCTCTCCTCAACACATCATTCCTCCTGACTGCCTGATTTCCACTTCTCCAGCCTCCATCAGGCAAACTCCTCCAGGAAAGACCTTTGTTTCTCCACGCCAACGCCTCGGAATCCTCAAATGGGGTCACTCCTCCCATCTCGCAGGTCATGCGGGCATCAAGAAATCTGTGCAACTCATCTCTCGCTTCTATTGGTGGCCGACTCTAGAGACTGATGTGGTGGACTTTGTGCGAGCCTGTACTATCTGTGCCCGGGATAAGACTCCTCGCCAGAAGCCCGCTGGTTTTCTTCTTCCTCTGCCTGTCCCCGAACAACCTTGGTCTCTGATTGGTATGGATTTTATTACTGACTTACCCCCATCCCATGGCAACACTGTTATTTGGGTGGTCGTTGATCGATTCTCCAAAATGGCACATTTCATCCCTCTTCCTGGTCTTCCTTCAGCGCCTCAGTTGGCTAAACAATTTTTTGTACACATTTTTCGTCTTCACGGGTTGCCTACGCAGATCGTCTCGGATAGAGGCGTCCAATTTGTGTCTAAATTCTGGAGGGCTCTCTGTAAACAACTCAAGATTAAATTAAATTTTTCTTCTGCATACCATCCTCAATCCAATGGACAAGTAGAAAGAATTAACCAGATCTTGGGTGACTATTTACGACATTTTGTTTCCTCCCGCCAGGATGATTGGGCAGATCTTCTACCTTGGGCCGAATTCTCGTATAATTTCAGAATCTCTGAATCTTCCTCCAAATCCCCGTTTTTCGTGGTGTACGGCCGTCACCCTCTTCCCCCCCTCCCTACCCCCTTGCCCTCTGGTCTGCCCGCTGTGGATGAAATTTCTCGTGATCTTTCCCTCATATGGAGAGAGACCCAAAATTCTCTCTTACAGGCTTCTTCACGCATGAAGAGATTCGCGGATAAGAAAAGAAGAGCTCCTCCCATTTTTTCCCCTGGAGACAAGGTATGGCTCTCCGCTAAATATGTCCGCTTCCGTGTCCCTAGCTATAAGTTGGGACCACGCTATCTTGGTCCTTTCAAGATTTTGCGCCAGATTAATCCTGTCTCTTACAAACTTCTTCTTCCTCCTTCTCTTCGTATTCCTAATGCCTTTCATGTTTCTCTTCTTAAACCACTTATCATTAACCGTTTCTCTCCCAAATCTGTTCCCCCCACTCCTGTCTCCGGCTCCTCGGACATCTTCTCCGTCAAAGAAATCTTAGCATCTAAAAAGGTCAGAGGGAAAACCTTCTTTTTAGTGGATTGGGAGGGTTGTGGTCCAGAAGAGAGGTCCTGGGAACCTGAGGACAATATCCTGGACAAAAGTCTGGTCCTCAGGTTCTCAGGCTCCAAGAAGAGGGGGAGACCCAAGGGGGGGGGGTACTGTTACGCCGAGCGCTCCGGGTCCCCGCTCCTCCCCGGAGCGCTCGCTACACTCCTCTCACTGCAGCGCTCCGGTCGGTTCCACGGACCCGGGGCGCTGCGATACCGCCTCTGGCCGGGATGCGATTCGCGATGCGGGTAGCGCCCGCTCGCGATGCGCACCCCGGCTCCCGTACCTGACTCGCTCTCCGTCAGTTCTGTCCCGGCGCGCGCGGCCCCGCTCCCTAGGGCGCGCGCGCGCCGGGTCTTTGCGATTTAAAGGGCCACTGCGCCGCTGATTGGCGCAGTGGTTCCAATTAGTGTTTACACCTGTGCACTTCCCTATATCACCTCACTTCCCCTTCACTCCCTCGCCGGATCTTGTTGCCATCGTGCCAGTGAAAGCGTTTCCTTGTGTGTTCCTAGCCTGTGTTCCAGACCTCCTGCCGTTGCCCCTGACTACGATCCTTGCTGCCTGCCCCGACCTTCTGCTACGTCCGACCTTGCTTCTGTCTACTCCCTTGTACCGCGCCTATCTTCAGCAGCCAGAGAGGTTGAGCCGTTGCTAGGGGATACGACCTGGTCACTACCGCCGCAGCAAGACCATCCCGCTTTGCGGCGGGCTCTGGTGAAAACCAGTAGTGACTTAGAACCGATCCTCTAGCACGGTCCACGCCAATCCCTCTCTGGCACAGAGGATCCACTACCTGCCAGCCGGCATCGTGACAGCTATTGGTTGAACTTGATGGACATATGTCTTTTTTCGACCGTACTAACTATGTAACTATGTAACATAACATGGGGGGGGGTCTCCTGGCTGTTCACACAGGTGTGTCATTGCTGTACATTGACCATGCATTGCTTCTGTGGTATTGCAAAGGCAAAGACAAATGCTTCCAGCCATCCATTGCACTAATGGATTGGTCATCAGCTGGCTGTCTATGTCCCGCATCAATATAGACCAAAGTACAGAGGGTTAGGCTATGCTATTGTGCACCTACCTGATGCATCAGAAGGTGCGAGGCCCTTGCTAAATTCTGTGCACAGACTTTGAGATCTATACTTTAGACTGTATCTAAACCTGCTCCAACATGGACTGACATTCTGGCCTACTTTCAGCCGATGCGACTTGTCTGTCGCTGAACAGTCGCTTTTTATGTATTCAGCACCTATGTATAATGTTGTAAAAATGCTCTAGAAGCTAAAGTCGCAGAAATGTCACACATATTTGGCCTGCAACTTTCTGTGCGACAAATTCAGACAGGAAAAATCAGTATAAATCCTTAGAAAATTATCCCCCAGTGTCTCCATCTGCTGGCGGTATTGAATAAGCATTGCTGCACTGATGGGGTATGCATTAGACGAAAAAAAAGAAGAAAAAGAAGAATAATACGCCCAGAAAAGAGGCGAAAAGGAGAAAAACGTAAAAAAACGTGAAAAAAAAGTAAGAGGAAGAGAAGGGAAAAAAAGGTGGAAATGGGTTTAAAAGTGATTTCGGCGGAGAAATATATTTATATATATATATATATATATATACGCGCACACACACACATATATATAAACGTATTCTCCGTTGAGATATTGCAGCCGCTGCTGTGTCCAGGCCCAGGAGCCTTAGCACTGTGCTGTGATGTCACTCAATACCACTGACATCACTAGGTGTAAACAACATCTCTCCTTTGCTGTGTATGTGACTATGGAGCTGTTTGGTGATGTCGTCTATTATGGCCTTCATAGAAGCAACAGGAGATTGTTGCATCCATCTAGAACCCTCAGAACTACAGTGCTATGATGTCACTCACTTCCACAGGCCTTGCAGAGTGTAAACAACAACAACCCAGCTTTGTTGTGTATGTAACCATAGGGATTTGTGATGTCACCTAGAACCTTCACAGCAGCGACAGCTTTATGAGGAGCATCAGCACTGCTCTGCCTGAGCAGAACCATCACCGCCATAGGTTGTCAAATAACCCGGATTTAACCCACACAGGTAAGTCCAATGGGGTGCAGGCATGTCCTCTATGCTTACAGCTTCCCGTGGGTGTTGGTTTGATACCGTTTGGGGACAGCCAAGGAGGCATCTGCAGGCAACAAAGGTAGGTGTGTGCTTGTGTGTGTGTTTCCTATGCAGATCCTAAGCCCAGTGTCACATGCAAGTAGGAGGAGTAAGAAGGGTTCCTGGCAAATCCGGGTTATGGATTGCATTTAAAAAGGCCCCGTGGGAGTGCAATGGGCCCCTGTCTTGCTGCTTAGCAATAATGGTATGGGTTTAGGTTCTGCTGTGTGTACTGGTGGTTGACTGCCCCCCAGCCCAGAGTGTGCATGGAAAATTGTCTGGCAGCCTCCCTGACAGCAAGCAGTGATAGTGCCCATGAAGGGGACCTTGTTGGGCCCGCCCCTTTCACGGTTATCGCTTCTCGGCCTTTTGGCTAAGATCAAGTGTAGTATCTGTTCTTATCAGTTTAATATCTGATACGTCCCCTATCTGGGGACCATATATTAAATGGATTTTTGAGAACGGGGGCCGATTTCGAAGCTTGCTTCCGTCGCCCTATGCATTGACCCGATATGGCAGTATCTTCGGGTACAGTGCACCACCCCCTTACAGGGTTAAAAAGAAAGATTCCTACTTTCATTGCTACCTGCTTGCTGGCTAGCCAGCTAGCCAGCCCTGTGGGCCTTGCTGCTGCTGCTGCAGCCAAAAAACAAAAGGTGGTGCTGCTGCTGCTTCTGCTGCTTCTGCTTCTGCTTGTGTCTGGCCGCTGTTGGAGCGTCCAGGCACAGGACTTCTGCTGCTGCTGACTAAATGGCCTCCTTAATTGGATCATTTGAGTAGCCAGCACACCTGTGCAGGTAGGGCATGACATGATAGGCAGCTGCCTTGATAGCGGGTGGGTGCTGAATGTTCCTAATTGACAAAATAAGATTAATGCTTATGAAGAAATATAAAATCTCATCCCTTCCCCAATATCGCGCCACACCCCTACCCCTTAATTCCCTGGTTGAACTTGATGGACATATGTCTTTTTTCGACCGTACTAACTATGTAACTATGTAACATAACATGGGGGGGGTCTCCTGGCTGTTCACACAGGTGTGTCATTGCTGTACATTGACCATGCATTGCTTCTGTGGTATTGCAAAGGCAAAGACAAATGCTTCCAGCCATCCATTGCACTAATGGATTGGTCATCAGCTGGCTGTCTATGTCCCGCATCAATATAGACCAAAGTACAGAGGGTTAGGCTATGCTATTGTGCACCTACCTGATGCATCAGAAGGTGCGAGGCCCTTGGTAAATTCTGTGCACAGACTTTGAGATCTATACTTTAGACTGTATCTAAACCTGCTCCAACATGGACTGACATTCTGGCCTACTTTCAGCCGATGCGACTTGTCTGTCGCTGAACAGTCGCTTTTTATGTATTCAGCACCTATGTATAATGTTGTAAAAATGCTCTAGAAGCTAAAGTCGCAGAAATGTCACACATATTTGGCCTGCAACTTTCTGTGCGACAAATTCAGACAGGAAAAATCAGTATAAATCCTTAGAAAATTATCCCCCAGTGTCTCCATCTGCTGGCGGTATTGAATAAGCATTGCTGCACTGATGGGGTATGCATTAGACGAAAAAAAAGAAGAAAAAGAAGAATAATACGCCCAGAAAAGAGGCGAAAAGGAGAAAAACGTAAAAAAACGTGAAAAAAAAGTAAGAGGAAGAGAAGGGAAAAAAAGGTGGAAATGGGTTTAAAAGTGATTTCGGCGGAGAAATATATATATATATATATATATATATATATATATATATATATATATATATATACGCGCACACACACACATATATATAAACGTATTCTCCGTTGAGATATTGCAGCCGCTGCTGTGTCCAGGCCCAGGAGCCTTAGCACTGTGCTGTGATGTCACTCAATACCACTGACATCACTAGGTGTAAACAACATCTCTCCTTTGCTGTGTATGTGACTATGGAGCTGTTTGGTGATGTCGTCTATTATGGCCTTCATAGAAGCAACAGGAGATTGTTGCATCCATCTAGAACCCTCAGAACTACAGTGCTATGATGTCACTCACTTCCACAGGCCTTGCAGAGTGTAAACAACAACAACCCAGCTTTGTTGTGTATGTAACCATAGGGATTTGTGATGTCACCTAGAACCTTCACAGCAGCGACAGCTTTATGAGGAGCATCAGCACTGCTCTGCCTGAGCAGAACCATCACCGCCATAGGTTGTCAAATAACCCGGATTTAACCCACACAGGTAAGTCCAATGGGGTGCAGGCATGTCCTCTATGCTTACAGCTTCCCGTGGGTGTTGGTTTGATACCGTTTGGGGACAGCCAAGGAGGCATCTGCAGGCAACAAAGGTAGGTGTGTGCTTGTGTGTGTGTTTCCTATGCAGATCCTAAGCCCAGTGTCACATGCAAGTAGGAGGAGTAAGAAGGGTTCCTGGCAAATCCGGGTTATGGATTGCATTTAAAAAGGCCCCGTGGGAGTGCAATGGGCCCCTGTCTTGCTGCTTAGCAATAATGGTATGGGTTTAGGTTCTGCTGTGTGTACTGGTGGTTGACTGCCCCCCAGCCCAGAGTGTGCATGGAAAATTGTCTGGCAGCCTCCCTGACAGCAAGCAGTGATAGTGCCCATGAAGGGGACCTTGTTGGGCCCGCCCCTTTCACGGTTATCGCTTCTCGGCCTTTTGGCTAAGATCAAGTGTAGTATCTGTTCTTATCAGTTTAATATCTGATACGTCCCCTATCTGGGGACCATATATTAAATGGATTTTTGAGAACGGGGGCCGATTTCGAAGCTTGCTTCCGTCGCCCTATGCATTGACCCGATATGGCAGTATCTTCGGGTACAGTGCACCACCCCCTTACAGGGTTAAAAAGAAAGATTCCTACTTTCATTGCTACCTGCTTGCTGGCTAGCCAGCTAGCCAGCCCTGTGGGCCTTGCTGCTGCTGCTGCAGCCAAAAAACAAAAGGTGGTGCTGCTGCTGCTTCTGCTGCTTCTGCTTCTGCTTGTGTCTGGCCGCTGTTGGAGCGTCCAGGCACAGGACTTCTGCTGCTGCTGACTAAATGGCCTCCTTAATTGGATCATTTGAGTAGCCAGCACACATGTGCAGGTAGGGCATGACATGATAGGCAGCTGCCTTGATAGCGGGTGGGTGCTGAATGTTCCTAATTGACAAAATAAGATTAATGCTTATGAAGAAATATAAAATCTCATCCCTTCCCCAATATCGCGCCACACCCCTACCCCTTAATTCCCTGGTTGAACTTGATGGACATATGTCTTTTTTCGACCGTACTAACTATGTAACTATGTAACATAACATGGGGGGGGGTCTCCTGGCTGTTCACACAGGTGTGTCATTGCTGTACATTGACCATGCATTGCTTCTGTGGTATTGCAAAGGCAAAGACAAATGCTTCCAGCCATCCATTGCACTAATGGATTGGTCATCAGCTGGCTGTCTATGTCCCGCATCAATATAGACCAAAGTACAGAGGGTTAGGCTATGCTATTGTGCACCTACCTGATGCATCAGAAGGTGCGAGGCCCTTGCTAAATTCTGTGCACAGACTTTGAGATCTATACTTTAGACTGTATCTAAACCTGCTCCAACATGGACTGACATTCTGGCCTACTTTCAGCCGATGCGACTTGTCTGTCGCTGAACAGTCGCTTTTTATGTATTCAGCACCTATGTATAATGTTGTAAAAATGCTCTAGAAGCTAAAGTCGCAGAAATGTCACACATATTTGGCCTGCAACTTTCTGTGCGACAAATTCAGACAGGAAAAATCAGTATAAATCCTTAGAAAATTATCCCCCAGTGTCTCCATCTGCTGGCGGTATTGAATAAGCATTGCTGCACTGATGGGGTATGCATTAGACGAAAAAAAAGAAGAAAAAGAAGAATAATACGCCCAGAAAAGAGGCGAAAAGGAGAAAAACGTAAAAAAACTTGAAAAAAAAGTAAGAGGAAGAGAAGGGAAAAAAAGGTGGAAATGGGTTTAAAAGTGATTTCGGCGGAGAAATATATATATATATATATATATATATATATATATATATATATATACGCGCACACACACACATATATATAAACGTATTCTCCGTTGAGATATTGCAGCCGCTGCTGTGTCCAGGCCCAGGAGCCTTAGCACTGTGCTGTGATGTCACTCAATACCACTGACATCACTAGGTGTAAACAACATCTCTCCTTTGCTGTGTATGTGACTATGGAGCTGTTTGGTGATGTCGTCTATTATGGCCTTCATAGAAGCAACAGGAGATTGTTGCATCCATCTAGAACCCTCAGAACTACAGTGCTATGATGTCACTCACTTCCACAGGCCTTGCAGAGTGTAAACAACAACAACCCAGCTTTGTTGTGTATGTAACCATAGGGATTTGTGATGTCACCTAGAACCTTCACAGCAGCGACAGCTTTATGAGGAGCATCAGCACTGCTCTGCCTGAGCAGAACCATCACCGCCATAGGTTGTCAAATAACCCGGATTTAACCCACACAGGTAAGTCCAATGGGGTGCAGGCATGTCCTCTATGCTTACAGCTTCCCGTGGGTGTTGGTTTGATACCGTTTGGGGACAGCCAAGGAGGCATCTGCAGGCAACAAAGGTAGGTGTGTGCTTGTGTGTGTGTTTCCTATGCAGATCCTAAGCCCAGTGTCACATGCAAGTAGGAGGAGTAAGAAGGGTTCCTGGCAAATCCGGGTTATGGATTGCATTTAAAAAGGCCCCGTGGGAGTGCAATGGGCCCCTGTCTTGCTGCTTAGCAATAATGGTATGGGTTTAGGTTCTGCTGTGTGTACTGGTGGTTGACTGCCCCCCAGCCCAGAGTGTGCATGGAAAATTGTCTGGCAGCCTCCCTGACAGCAAGCAGTGATAGTGCCCATGAAGGGGACCTTGTTGGGCCCGCCCCTTTCACGGTTATCGCTTCTCGGCCTTTTGGCTAAGATCAAGTGTAGTATCTGTTCTTATCAGTTTAATATCTGATACGTCCCCTATCTGGGGACCATATATTAAATGGATTTTTGAGAACGGGGGCCGATTTCGAAGCTTGCTTCCGTCGCCCTATGCATTGACCCGATATGGCAGTATCTTCGGGTACAGTGCACCACCCCCTTACAGGGTTAAAAAGAAAAATTCCTACTTTCATTGCTACCTGCTTGCTGGCTAGCCAGCTAGCCAGCCCTGTGGGCCTTGCTGCTGCTGCTGCAGCCAAAAAACAAAAGGTGGTGCTGCTGCTGCTTCTGCTGCTTCTGCTTCTGCTTGTGTCTGGCCGCTGTTGGAGCGTCCAGGCACAGGACTTCTGCTGCTGCTGACTAAATGGCCTCCTTAATTGGATCATTTGAGTAGCCAGCACACCTGTGCAGGTAGGGCATGACATGATAGGCAGCTGCCTTGATAGCGGGTGGGTGCTGAATGTTCCTAATTGACAAAATAAGATTAATGCTTATGAAGAAATATAAAATCTCATCCCTTCCCCAATATCGCGCCACACCCCTACCCCTTAATTCCCTGGTTGAACTTGATGGACATATGTCTTTTTTCGACCGTACTAACTATGTAACTATGTAACATAACATGGGGGGGGTCTCCTGGCTGTTCACACAGGTGTGTCATTGCTGTACATTGACCATGCATTGCTTCTGTGGTATTGCAAAGGCAAAGACAAATGCTTCCAGCCATCCATTGCACTAATGGATTGGTCATCAGCTGGCTGTCTATGTCCCGCATCAATATAGACCAAAGTACAGAGGGTTAGGCTATGCTATTGTGCACCTACCTGATGCATCAGAAGGTGCGAGGCCCTTGCTAAATTCTGTGCACAGACTTTGAGATCTATACTTTAGACTGTATCTAAACCTGCTCCAACATGGACTGACATTCTGGCCTACTTTCAGCCGATGCGACTTGTCTGTCGCTGAACAGTCGCTTTTTATGTATTCAGCACCTATGTATAATGTTGTAAAAATGCTCTAGAAGCTAAAGTCGCAGAAATGTCACACATATTTGGCCTGCAACTTTCTGTGCGACAAATTCAGACAGGAAAAATCAGTATAAATCCTTAGAAAATTATCCCCCAGTGTCTCCATCTGCTGGCGGTATTGAATAAGCATTGCTGCACTGATGGGGTATGCATTAGACGAAAAAAAAGAAGAAAAAGAAGAATAATACGCCCAGAAAAGAGGCGAAAAGGAGAAAAACGTAAAAAAACGTGAAAAAAAAGTAAGAGGAAGAGAAGGGAAAAAAAGGTGGAAATGGGTTTAAAAGTGATTTCGGCGGAGAAATATATATATATATATATATATATATATATATATATATATACGCGCACACACACACATATATATAAACGTATTCTCCGTTGAGATATTGCAGCCGCTGCTGTGTCCAGGCCCAGGAGCCTTAGCACTGTGCTGTGATGTCACTCAATACCACTGACATCACTAGGTGTAAACAACATCTCTCCTTTGCTGTGTATGTGACTATGGAGCTGTTTGGTGATGTCGTCTATTATGGCCTTCATAGAAGCAACAGGAGATTGTTGCATCCATCTAGAACCCTCAGAACTACAGTGCTATGATGTCACTCACTTCCACAGGCCTTGCAGAGTGTAAACAACAACAACCCAGCTTTGTTGTGTATGTAACCATAGGGATTTGTGATGTCACCTAGAACCTTCACAGCAGCGACAGCTTTATGAGGAGCATCAGCACTGCTCTGCCTGAGCAGAACCATCACCGCCATAGGTTGTCAAATAACCCGGATTTAACCCACACAGGTAAGTCCAATGGGGTGCAGGCATGTCCTCTATGCTTACAGCTTCCCGTGGGTGTTGGTTTGATACCGTTTGGGGACAGCCAAGGAGGCATCTGCAGGCAACAAAGGTAGGTGTGTGCTTGTGTGTGTGTTTCCTATGCAGATCCTAAGCCCAGTGTCACATGCAAGTAGGAGGAGTAAGAAGGGTTCCTGGCAAATCCGGGTTATGGATTGCATTTAAAAAGGCCCCGTGGGAGTGCAATGGGCCCCTGTCTTGCTGCTTAGCAATAATGGTATGGGTTTAGGTTCTGCTGTGTGTACTGGTGGTTGACTGCCCCCCAGCCCAGAGTGTGCATGGAAAATTGTCTGGCAGCCTCCCTGACAGCAAGCAGTGATAGTGCCCATGAAGGGGACCTTGTTGGGCCCGCCCCTTTCACGGTTATCGCTTCTCGGCCTTTTGGCTAAGATCAAGTGTAGTATCTGTTCTTATCAGTTTAATATCTGATACGTCCCCTATCTGGGGACCATATATTAAATGGATTTTTGAGAACGGGGGCCGATTTCGAAGCTTGCTTCCGTCGCCCTATGCATTGACCCGATATGGCAGTATCTTCGGGTACAGTGCACCACCCCCTTACAGGGTTAAAAAGAAAAATTCCTACTTTCATTGCTACCTGCTTGCTGGCTAGCCAGCTAGCCAGCCCTGTGGGCCTTGCTGCTGCTGCTGCAGCCAAAAAACAAAAGGTGGTGCTGCTGCTGCTTCTGCTGCTTCTGCTTCTGCTTGTGTCTGGCCGCTGTTGGAGCGTCCAGGCACAGGACTTCTGCTGCTGCTGACTAAATGGCCTCCTTAATTGGATCATTTGAGTAGCCAGCACACCTGTGCAGGTAGGGCATGACATGATAGGCAGCTGCCTTGATAGCGGGTGGGTGCTGAATGTTCCTAATTGACAAAATAAGATTAATGCTTATGAAGAAATATAAAATCTCATCCCTTCCCCAATATCGCGCCACACCCCTACCCCTTAATTCCCTGGTTGAACTTGATGGACATATGTCTTTTTTCGACCGTACTAACTATGTAACTATGTAACATAACATGGGGGGGGTCTCCTGGCTGTTCACACAGGTGTGTCATTGCTGTACATTGACCATGCATTGCTTCTGTGGTATTGCAAAGGCAAAGACAAATGCTTCCAGCCATCCATTGCACTAATGGATTGGTCATCAGCTGGCTGTCTATGTCCCGCATCAATATAGACCAAAGTACAGAGGGTTAGGCTATGCTATTGTGCACCTACCTGATGCATCAGAAGGTGCGAGGCCCTTGCTAAATTCTGTGCACAGACTTTGAGATCTATACTTTAGACTGTATCTAAACCTGCTCCAACATGGACTGACATTCTGGCCTACTTTCAGCCGATGCGACTTGTCTGTCGCTGAACAGTCGCTTTTTATGTATTCAGCACCTATGTATAATGTTGTAAAAATGCTCTAGAAGCTAAAGTCGCAGAAATGTCACACATATTTGGCCTGCAACTTTCTGTGCGACAAATTCAGACAGGAAAAATCAGTATAAATCCTTAGAAAATTATCCCCCAGTGTCTCCATCTGCTGGCGGTATTGAATAAGCATTGCTGCACTGATGGGGTATGCATTAGACGAAAAAAAAGAAGAAAAAGAAGAATAATACGCCCAGAAAAGAGGCGAAAAGGAGAAAAACGTAAAAAAACGTGAAAAAAAAGTAAGAGGAAGAGAAGGGAAAAAAAGGTGGAAATGGGTTTAAAAGTGATTTCGGCGGAGAAATATATATATATATATATATATATATATATATATATATATACGCGCACACACACACATATATATAAACGTATTCTCCGTTGAGATATTGCAGCCGCTGCTGTGTCCAGGCCCAGGAGCCTTAGCACTGTGCTGTGATGTCACTCAATACCACTGACATCACTAGGTGTAAACAACATCTCTCCTTTGCTGTGTATGTGACTATGGAGCTGTTTGGTGATGTCGTCTATTATGGCCTTCATAGAAGCAACAGGAGATTGTTGCATCCATCTAGAACCCTCAGAACTACAGTGCTATGATGTCACTCACTTCCACAGGCCTTGCAGAGTGTAAACAACAACAACCCAGCTTTGTTGTGTATGTAACCATAGGGATTTGTGATGTCACCTAGAACCTTCACAGCAGCGACAGCTTTATGAGGAGCATCAGCACTGCTCTGCCTGAGCAGAACCATCACCGCCATAGGTTGTCAAATAACCCGGATTTAACCCACACAGGTAAGTCCAATGGGGTGCAGGCATGTCCTCTATGCTTACAGCTTCCCGTGGGTGTTGGTTTGATACCGTTTGGGGACAGCCAAGGAGGCATCTGCAGGCAACAAAGGTAGGTGTGTGCTTGTGTGTGTGTTTCCTATGCAGATCCTAAGCCCAGTGTCACATGCAAGTAGGAGGAGTAAGAAGGGTTCCTGGCAAATCCGGGTTATGGATTGCATTTAAAAAGGCCCCGTGGGAGTGCAATGGGCCCCTGTCTTGCTGCTTAGCAATAATGGTATGGGTTTAGGTTCTGCTGTGTGTACTGGTGGTTGACTGCCCCCCAGCCCAGAGTGTGCATGGAAAATTGTCTGGCAGCCTCCCTGACAGCAAGCAGTGATAGTGCCCATGAAGGGGACCTTGTTGGGCCCGCCCCTTTCACGGTTATCGCTTCTCGGCCTTTTGGCTAAGATCAAGTGTAGTATCTGTTCTTATCAGTTTAATATCTGATACGTCCCCTATCTGGGGACCATATATTAAATGGATTTTTGAGAACGGGGGCCGATTTCGAAGCTTGCTTCCGTCGCCCTATGCATTGACCCGATATGGCAGTATCTTCGGGTACAGTGCACCACCCCCTTACAGGGTTAAAAAGAAAGATTCCTACTTTCATTGCTACCTGCTTGCTGGCTAGCCAGCTAGCCAGCCCTGTGGGCCTTGCTGCTGCTGCTGCAGCCAAAAAACAAAAGGTGGTGCTGCTGCTGCTTCTGCTGCTTCTGCTTCTGCTTGTGTCTGGCCGCTGTTGGAGCGTCCAGGCACAGGACTTCTGCTGCTGCTGACTAAATGGCCTCCTTAATTGGATCATTTGAGTAGCCAGCACACCTGTGCAGGTAGGGCATGACATGATAGGCAGCTGCCTTGATAGCGGGTGGGTGCTGAATGTTCCTAATTGACAAAATAAGATTAATGCTTATGAAGAAATATAAAATCTCATCCCTTCCCCAATATCGCGCCACACCCCTACCCCTTAATTCCCTGGTTGAACTTGATGGACATATGTCTTTTTTCGACCGTACTAACTATGTAACTATGTAACATAACATGGGGGGGGTCTCCTGGCTGTTCACACAGGTGTGTCATTGCTGTACATTGACCATGCATTGCTTCTGTGGTATTGCAAAGGCAAAGACAAATGCTTCCAGCCATCCATTGCACTAATGGATTGGTCATCAGCTGGCTGTCTATGTCCCGCATCAATATAGACCAAAGTACAGAGGGTTAGGCTATGCTATTGTGCACCTACCTGATGCATCAGAAGGTGCGAGGCCCTTGCTAAATTCTGTGCACAGACTTTGAGATCTATACTTTAGACTGTATCTAAACCTGCTCCAACATGGACTGACATTCTGGCCTACTTTCAGCCGATGCGACTTGTCTGTCGCTGAACAGTCGCTTTTTATGTATTCAGCACCTATGTATAATGTTGTAAAAATGCTCTAGAAGCTAAAGTCGCAGAAATGTCACACATATTTGGCCTGCAACTTTCTGTGCGACAAATTCAGACAGGAAAAATCAGTATAAATCCTTAGAAAATTATCCCCCAGTGTCTCCATCTGCTGGCGGTATTGAATAAGCATTGCTGCACTGATGGGGTATGCATTAGACGAAAAAAAAGAAGAAAAAGAAGAATAATACGCCCAGAAAAGAGGCGAAAAGGAGAAAAACGTAAAAAAACGTGAAAAAAAAGTAAGAGGAAGAGAAGGGAAAAAAAGGTGGAAATGGGTTTAAAAGTGATTTCGGCGGAGAAATATATATATATATATATATATATATATATATATATACGCGCACACACACACATATATATAAACGTATTCTCCGTTGAGATATTGCAGCCGCTGCTGTGTCCAGGCCCAGGAGCCTTAGCACTGTGCTGTGATGTCACTCAATACCACTGACATCACTAGGTGTAAACAACATCTCTCCTTTGCTGTGTATGTGACTATGGAGCTGTTTGGTGATGTCGTCTATTATGGCCTTCATAGAAGCAACAGGAGATTGTTGCATCCATCTAGAACCCTCAGAACTACAGTGCTATGATGTCACTCACTTCCACAGGCCTTGCAGAGTGTAAACAACAACAACCCAGCTTTGTTGTGTATGTAACCATAGGGATTTGTGATGTCACCTAGAACCTTCACAGCAGCGACAGCTTTATGAGGAGCATCAGCACTGCTCTGCCTGAGCAGAACCATCACCGCCATAGGTTGTCAAATAACCCGGATTTAACCCACACAGGTAAGTCCAATGGGGTGCAGGCATGTCCTCTATGCTTACAGCTTCCCGTGGGTGTTGGTTTGATACCGTTTGGGGACAGCCAAGGAGGCATCTGCAGGCAACAAAGGTAGGTGTGTGCTTGTGTGTGTGTTTCCTATGCAGATCCTAAGCCCAGTGTCACATGCAAGTAGGAGGAGTAAGAAGGGTTCCTGGCAAATCCGGGTTATGGATTGCATTTAAAAAGGCCCCGTGGGAGTGCAATGGGCCCCTGTCTTGCTGCTTAGCAATAATGGTATGGGTTTAGGTTCTGCTGTGTGTACTGGTGGTTGACTGCCCCCCAGCCCAGAGTGTGCATGGAAAATTGTCTGGCAGCCTCCCTGACAGCAAGCAGTGATAGTGCCCATGAAGGGGACCTTGTTGGGCCCGCCCCTTTCACGGTTATCGCTTCTCGGCCTTTTGGCTAAGATCAAGTGTAGTATCTGTTCTTATCAGTTTAATATCTGATACGTCCCCTATCTGGGGACCATATATTAAATGGATTTTTGAGAACGGGGGCCGATTTCGAAGCTTGCTTCCGTCGCCCTATGCATTGACCCGATATGGCAGTATCTTCGGGTACAGTGCACCACCCCCTTACAGGGTTAAAAAGAAAGATTCCTACTTTCATTGCTACCTGCTTGCTGGCTAGCCAGCTAGCCAGCCCTGTGGGCCTTGCTGCTGCTGCTGCAGCCAAAAAACAAAAGGTGGTGCTGCTGCTGCTTCTGCTGCTTCTGCTTCTGCTTGTGTCTGGCCGCTGTTGGAGCGTCCAGGCACAGGACTTCTGCTGCTGCTGACTAAATGGCCTCCTTAATTGGATCATTTGAGTAGCCAGCACACCTGTGCAGGTAGGGCATGACATGATAGGCAGCTGCCTTGATAGCGGGTGGGTGCTGAATGTTCCTAATTGACAAAATAAGATTAATGCTTATGAAGAAATATAAAATCTCATCCCTTCCCCAATATCGCGCCACACCCCTACCCCTTAATTCCCTGGTTGAACTTGATGGACATATGTCTTTTTTCGACCGTACTAACTATGTAACTATGTAACATAACATGGGGGGGGTCTCCTGGCTGTTCACACAGGTGTGTCATTGCTGTACATTGACCATGCATTGCTTCTGTGGTATTGCAAAGGCAAAGACAAATGCTTCCAGCCATCCATTGCACTAATGGATTGGTCATCAGCTGGCTGTCTATGTCCCGCATCAATATAGACCAAAGTACAGAGGGTTAGGCTATGCTATTGTGCACCTACCTGATGCATCAGAAGGTGCGAGGCCCTTGCTAAATTCTGTGCACAGACTTTGAGATCTATACTTTAGACTGTATCTAAACCTGCTCCAACATGGACTGACATTCTGGCCTACTTTCAGCCGATGCGACTTGTCTGTCGCTGAACAGTCGCTTTTTATGTATTCAGCACCTATGTATAATGTTGTAAAAATGCTCTAGAAGCTAAAGTCGCAGAAATGTCACACATATTTGGCCTGCAACTTTCTGTGCGACAAATTCAGACAGGAAAAATCAGTATAAATCCTTAGAAAATTATCCCCCAGTGTCTCCATCTGCTGGCGGTATTGAATAAGCATTGCTGCACTGATGGGGTATGCATTAGACGAAAAAAAAGAAGAAAAAGAAGAATAATACGCCCAGAAAAGAGGCGAAAAGGAGAAAAACGTAAAAAAACGTGAAAAAAAAGTAAGAGGAAGAGAAGGGAAAAAAAGGTGGAAATGGGTTTAAAAGTGATTTCGGCGGAGAAATATATATATATATATATATATATATATATATATATATATATATATACGCGCACACACACACATATATATAAACGTATTCTCCGTTGAGATATTGCAGCCGCTGCTGTGTCCAGGCCCAGGAGCCTTAGCACTGTGCTGTGATGTCACTCAATACCACTGACATCACTAGGTGTAAACAACATCTCTCCTTTGCTGTGTATGTGACTATGGAGCTGTTTGGTGATGTCGTCTATTATGGCCTTCATAGAAGCAACAGGAGATTGTTGCATCCATCTAGAACCCTCAGAACTACAGTGCTATGATGTCACTCACTTCCACAGGCCTTGCAGAGTGTAAACAACAACAACCCAGCTTTGTTGTGTATGTAACCATAGGGATTTGTGATGTCACCTAGAACCTTCACAGCAGCGACAGCTTTATGAGGAGCATCAGCACTGCTCTGCCTGAGCAGAACCATCACCGCCATAGGTTGTCAAATAACCCGGATTTAACCCACACAGGTAAGTCCAATGGGGTGCAGGCATGTCCTCTATGCTTACAGCTTCCCGTGGGTGTTGGTTTGATACCGTTTGGGGACAGCCAAGGAGGCATCTGCAGGCAACAAAGGTAGGTGTGTGCTTGTGTGTGTGTTTCCTATGCAGATCCTAAGCCCAGTGTCACATGCAAGTAGGAGGAGTAAGAAGGGTTCCTGGCAAATCCGGGTTATGGATTGCATTTAAAAAGGCCCCGTGGGAGTGCAATGGGCCCCTGTCTTGCTGCTTAGCAATAATGGTATGGGTTTAGGTTCTGCTGTGTGTACTGGTGGTTGACTGCCCCCCAGCCCAGAGTGTGCATGGAAAATTGTCTGGCAGCCTCCCTGACAGCAAGCAGTGATAGTGCCCATGAAGGGGACCTTGTTGGGCCCGCCCCTTTCACGGTTATCGCTTCTCGGCCTTTTGGCTAAGATCAAGTGTAGTATCTGTTCTTATCAGTTTAATATCTGATACGTCCCCTATCTGGGGACCATATATTAAATGGATTTTTGAGAACGGGGGCCGATTTCGAAGCTTGCTTCCGTCGCCCTATGCATTGACCCGATATGGCAGTATCTTCGGGTACAGTGCACCACCCCCTTACAGGGTTAAAAAGAAAGATTCCTACTTTCATTGCTACCTGCTTGCTGGCTAGCCAGCTAGCCAGCCCTGTGGGCCTTGCTGCTGCTGCTGCAGCCAAAAAACAAAAGGTGGTGCTGCTGCTGCTTCTGCTGCTTCTGCTTCTGCTTGTGTCTGGCCGCTGTTGGAGCGTCCAGGCACAGGACTTCTGCTGCTGCTGACTAAATGGCCTCCTTAATTGGATCATTTGAGTAGCCAGCACACCTGTGCAGGTAGGGCATGACATGATAGGCAGCTGCCTTGATAGCGGGTGGGTGCTGAATGTTCCTAATTGACAAAATAAGATTAATGCTTATGAAGAAATATAAAATCTCATCCCTTCCCCAATATCGCGCCACACCCCTACCCCTTAATTCCCTGGTTGAACTTGATGGACATATGTCTTTTTTCGACCGTACTAACTATGTAACTATGTAACATAACATGGGGGGGGGTCTCCTGGCTGTTCACACAGGTGTGTCATTGCTGTACATTGACCATGCATTGCTTCTGTGGTATTGCAAAGGCAAAGACAAATGCTTCCAGCCATCCATTGCACTAATGGATTGGTCATCAGCTGGCTGTCTATGTCCCGCATCAATATAGACCAAAGTACAGAGGGTTAGGCTATGCTATTGTGCACCTACCTGATGCATCAGAAGGTGCGAGGCCCTTGCTAAATTCTGTGCACAGACTTTGAGATCTATACTTTAGACTGTATCTAAACCTGCTCCAACATGGACTGACATTCTGGCCTACTTTCAGCCGATGCGACTTGTCTGTCGCTGAACAGTCGCTTTTTATGTATTCAGCACCTATGTATAATGTTGTAAAAATGCTCTAGAAGCTAAAGTCGCAGAAATGTCACACATATTTGGCCTGCAACTTTCTGTGCGACAAATTCAGACAGGAAAAATCAGTATAAATCCTTAGAAAATTATCCCCCAGTGTCTCCATCTGCTGGCGGTATTGAATAAGCATTGCTGCACTGATGGGGTATGCATTAGACGAAAAAAAAGAAGAAAAAGAAGAATAATACGCCCAGAAAAGAGGCGAAAAGGAGAAAAACGTAAAAAAACGTGAAAAAAAAGTAAGAGGAAGAGAAGGGAAAAAAAGGTGGAAATGGGTTTAAAAGTGATTTCGGCGGAGAAATATATATATATATATATATATATATATATATATATATATACGCGCACACACACACATATATATAAACGTATTCTCCGTTGAGATATTGCAGCCGCTGCTGTGTCCAGGCCCAGGAGCCTTAGCACTGTGCTGTGATGTCACTCAATACCACTGACATCACTAGGTGTAAACAACATCTCTCCTTTGCTGTGTATGTGACTATGGAGCTGTTTGGTGATGTCGTCTATTATGGCCTTCATAGAAGCAACAGGAGATTGTTGCATCCATCTAGAACCCTCAGAACTACAGTGCTATGATGTCACTCACTTCCACAGGCCTTGCAGAGTGTAAACAACAACAACCCAGCTTTGTTGTGTATGTAACCATAGGGATTTGTGATGTCACCTAGAACCTTCACAGCAGCGACAGCTTTATGAGGAGCATCAGCACTGCTCTGCCTGAGCAGAACCATCACCGCCATAGGTTGTCAAATAACCCGGATTTAACCCACACAGGTAAGTCCAATGGGGTGCAGGCATGTCCTCTATGCTTACAGCTTCCCGTGGGTGTTGGTTTGATACCGTTTGGGGACAGCCAAGGAGGCATCTGCAGGCAACAAAGGTAGGTGTGTGCTTGTGTGTGTGTTTCCTATGCAGATCCTAAGCCCAGTGTCACATGCAAGTAGGAGGAGTAAGAAGGGTTCCTGGCAAATCCGGGTTATGGATTGCATTTAAAAAGGCCCCGTGGGAGTGCAATGGGCCCCTGTCTTGCTGCTTAGCAATAATGGTATGGGTTTAGGTTCTGCTGTGTGTACTGGTGGTTGACTGCCCCCCAGCCCAGAGTGTGCATGGAAAATTGTCTGGCAGCCTCCCTGACAGCAAGCAGTGATAGTGCCCATGAAGGGGACCTTGTTGGGCCCGCCCCTTTCACGGTTATCGCTTCTCGGCCTTTTGGCTAAGATCAAGTGTAGTATCTGTTCTTATCAGTTTAATATCTGATACGTCCCCTATCTGGGGACCATATATTAAATGGATTTTTGAGAACGGGGGCCGATTTCGAAGCTTGCTTCCGTCGCCCTATGCATTGACCCGATATGGCAGTATCTTCGGGTACAGTGCACCCCCCCCTTACAGGGTTAAAAAGAAAGATTCCTACTTTCATTGCTACCTGCTTGCTGGCTAGCCAGCTAGCCAGCCCTGTGGGCCTTGCTGCTGCTGCTGCAGCCAAAAAACAAAAGGTGGTGCTGCTGCTGCTTCTGCTGCTTCTGCTTCTGCTTGTGTCTGGCCGCTGTTGGAGCGTCCAGGCACAGGACTTCTGCTGCTGCTGACTAAATGGCCTCCTTAATTGGATCATTTGAGTAGCCAGCACACCTGTGCAGGTAGGGCATGACATGATAGGCAGCTGCCTTGATAGCGGGTGGGTGCTGAATGTTCCTAATTGACAAAATAAGATTAATGCTTATGAAGAAATATAAAATCTCATCCCTTCCCCAATATCGCGCCACACCCCTACCCCTTAATTCCCTGGTTGAACTTGATGGACATATGTCTTTTTTCGACCGTACTAACTATGTAACTATGTAACATAACATGGGGGGGGGTCTCCTGGCTGTTCACACAGGTGTGTCATTGCTGTACATTGACCATGCATTGCTTCTGTGGTATTGCAAAGGCAAAGACAAATGCTTCCAGCCATCCATTGCACTAATGGATTGGTCATCAGCTGGCTGTCTATGTCCCGCATCAATATAGACCAAAGTACAGAGGGTTAGGCTATGCTATTGTGCACCTACCTGATGCATCAGAAGGTGCGAGGCCCTTGCTAAATTCTGTGCACAGACTTTGAGATCTATACTTTAGACTGTATCTAAACCTGCTCCAACATGGACTGACATTCTGGCCTACTTTCAGCCGATGCGACTTGTCTGTCGCTGAACAGTCGCTTTTTATGTATTCAGCACCTATGTATAATGTTGTAAAAATGCTCTAGAAGCTAAAGTCGCAGAAATGTCACACATATTTGGCCTGCAACTTTCTGTGCGACAAATTCAGACAGGAAAAATCAGTATAAATCCTTAGAAAATTATCCCCCAGTGTCTCCATCTGCTGGCGGTATTGAATAAGCATTGCTGCACTGATGGGGTATGCATTAGACGAAAAAAAAGAAGAAAAAGAAGAATAATACGCCCAGAAAAGAGGCGAAAAGGAGAAAAACGTAAAAAAACGTGAAAAAAAAGTAAGAGGAAGAGAAGGGAAAAAAAGGTGGAAATGGGTTTAAAAGTGATTTCGGCGGAGAATATATATATATATATATATATATATATATATATATATATATACGCGCACACACACACATATATATAAACGTATTCTCCGTTGAGATATTGCAGCCGCTGCTGTGTCCAGGCCCAGGAGCCTTAGCACTGTGCTGTGATGTCACTCAATACCACTGACATCACTAGGTGTAAACAACATCTCTCCTTTGCTGTGTATGTGACTATGGAGCTGTTTGGTGATGTCGTCTATTATGGCCTTCATAGAAGCAACAGGAGATTGTTGCATCCATCTAGAACCCTCAGAACTACAGTGCTATGATGTCACTCACTTCCACAGGCCTTGCAGAGTGTAAACAACAACAACCCAGCTTTGTTGTGTATGTAACCATAGGGATTTGTGATGTCACCTAGAACCTTCACAGCAGCGACAGCTTTATGAGGAGCATCAGCACTGCTCTGCCTGAGCAGAACCATCACCGCCATAGGTTGTCAAATAACCCGGATTTAACCCACACAGGTAAGTCCAATGGGGTGCAGGCATGTCCTCTATGCTTACAGCTTCCCGTGGGTGTTGGTTTGATACCGTTTGGGGACAGCCAAGGAGGCATCTGCAGGCAACAAAGGTAGGTGTGTGCTTGTGTGTGTGTTTCCTATGCAGATCCTAAGCCCAGTGTCACATGCAAGTAGGAGGAGTAAGAAGGGTTCCTGGCAAATCCGGGTTATGGATTGCATTTAAAAAGGCCCCGTGGGAGTGCAATGGGCCCCTGTCTTGCTGCTTAGCAATAATGGTATGGGTTTAGGTTCTGCTGTGTGTACTGGTGGTTGACTGCCCCCCAGCCCAGAGTGTGCATGGAAAATTGTCTGGCAGCCTCCCTGACAGCAAGCAGTGATAGTGCCCATGAAGGGGACCTTGTTGGGCCCGCCCCTTTCACGGTTATCGCTTCTCGGCCTTTTGGCTAAGATCAAGTGTAGTATCTGTTCTTATCAGTTTAATATCTGATACGTCCCCTATCTGGGGACCATATATTAAATGGATTTTTGAGAACGGGGGCCGATTTCGAAGCTTGCTTCCATCGCCCTATGCATTGACCCGATATGGCAGTATCTTCGGGTACAGTGCACCACCCCCTTACAGGGTTAAAAAGAAAGATTCCTACTTTCATTGCTACCTGCTTGCTGGCTAGCCAGCTAGCCAGCCCTGTGGGCCTTGCTGCTGCTGCTGCAGCCAAAAAACAAAAGGTGGTGCTGCTGCTGCTTCTGCTGCTTCTGCTTCTGCTTGTGTCTGGCCGCTGTTGGAGCGTCCAGGCACAGGACTTCTGCTGCTGCTGACTAAATGGCCTCCTTAATTGGATCATTTGAGTAGCCAGCACACCTGTGCAGGTAGGGCATGACATGATAGGCAGCTGCCTTGATAGCGGGTGGGTGCTGAATGTTCCTAATTGACAAAATAAGATTAATGCTTATGAAGAAATATAAAATCTCATCCCTTCCCCAATATCGCGCCACACCCCTACCCCTTAATTCCCTGGTTGAACTTGATGGACATATGTCTTTTTTCGACCGTACTAACTATGTAACTATGTAACATAACATGGGGGGGGTCTCCTGGCTGTTCACACAGGTGTGTCATTGCTGTACATTGACCATGCATTGCTTCTGTGGTATTGCAAAGGCAAAGACAAATGCTTCCAGCCATCCATTGCACTAATGGATTGGTCATCAGCTGGCTGTCTATGTCCCGCATCAATATAGACCAAAGTACAGAGGGTTAGGCTATGCTATTGTGCACCTACCTGATGCATCAGAAGGTGCGAGGCCCTTGCTAAATTCTGTGCACAGACTTTGAGATCTATACTTTAGACTGTATCTAAACCTGCTCCAACATGGACTGACATTCTGGCCTACTTTCAGCCGATGCGACTTGTCTGTCGCTGAACAGTCGCTTTTTATGTATTCAGCACCTATGTATAATGTTGTAAAAATGCTCTAGAAGCTAAAGTCGCAGAAATGTCACACATATTTGGCCTGCAACTTTCTGTGCGACAAATTCAGACAGGAAAAATCAGTATAAATCCTTAGAAAATTATCCCCCAGTGTCTCCATCTGCTGGCGGTATTGAATAAGCATTGCTGCACTGATGGGGTATGCATTAGACGAAAAAAAAGAAGAAAAAGAAGAATAATACGCCCAGAAAAGAGGCGAAAAGGAGAAAAACGTAAAAAAACGTGAAAAAAAAGTAAGAGGAAGAGAAGGGAAAAAAAGGTGGAAATGGGTTTAAAAGTGATTTCGGCGGAGAAATATATATATATATATATATATATATATATATATATATATACGCGCACACACACACATATATATAAACGTATTCTCCGTTGAGATATTGCAGCCGCTGCTGTGTCCAGGCCCAGGAGCCTTAGCACTGTGCTGTGATGTCACTCAATACCACTGACATCACTAGGTGTAAACAACATCTCTCCTTTGCTGTGTATGTGACTATGGAGCTGTTTGGTGATGTCGTCTATTATGGCCTTCATAGAAGCAACAGGAGATTGTTGCATCCATCTAGAACCCTCAGAACTACAGTGCTATGATGTCACTCACTTCCACAGGCCTTGCAGAGTGTAAACAACAACAACCCAGCTTTGTTGTGTATGTAACCATAGGGATTTGTGATGTCACCTAGAACCTTCACAGCAGCGACAGCTTTATGAGGAGCATCAGCACTGCTCTGCCTGAGCAGAACCATCACCGCCATAGGTTGTCAAATAACCCGGATTTAACCCACACAGGTAAGTCCAATGGGGTGCAGGCATGTCCTCTATGCTTACAGCTTCCCGTGGGTGTTGGTTTGATACCGTTTGGGGACAGCCAAGGAGGCATCTGCAGGCAACAAAGGTAGGTGTGTGCTTGTGTGTGTGTTTCCTATGCAGATCCTAAGCCCAGTGTCACATGCAAGTAGGAGGAGTAAGAAGGGTTCCTGGCAAATCCGGGTTATGGATTGCATTTAAAAAGGCCCCGTGGGAGTGCAATGGGCCCCTGTCTTGCTGCTTAGCAATAATGGTATGGGTTTAGGTTCTGCTGTGTGTACTGGTGGTTGACTGCCCCCCAGCCCAGAGTGTGCATGGAAAATTGTCTGGCAGCCTCCCTGACAGCAAGCAGTGATAGTGCCCATGAAGGGGACCTTGTTGGGCCCGCCCCTTTCACGGTTATCGCTTCTCGGCCTTTTGGCTAAGATCAAGTGTAGTATCTGTTCTTATCAGTTTAATATCTGATACGTCCCCTATCTGGGGACCATATATTAAATGGATTTTTGAGAACGGGGGCCGATTTCGAAGCTTGCTTCCGTCGCCCTATGCATTGACCCGATATGGCAGTATCTTCGGGTACAGTGCACCACCCCCTTACAGGGTTAAAAAGAAAGATTCCTACTTTCATTGCTACCTGCTTGCTGGCTAGCCAGCTAGCCAGCCCTGTGGGCCTTGCTGCTGCTGCTGCAGCCAAAAAACAAAAGGTGGTGCTGCTGCTGCTGCTGCTGCTTCTGCTTGTGTCTGGCCGCTGTTGGAGCGTCCAGGCACAGGACTTCTGCTGCTGCTGACTAAATGGCCTCCTTAATTGGATCATTTGAGTAGCCAGCACACCTGTGCAGGTAGGGCATGACATGATAGGCAGCTGCCTTGATAGCGGGTGGGTGCTGAATGTTCCTAATTGACAAAATAAGATTAATGCTTATGAAGAAATATAAAATCTCATCCCTTCCCCAATATCGCGCCACACCCCTACCCCTTAATTCCCTGGTTGAACTTGATGGACATATGTCTTTTTTCGACCGTACTAACTATGTAACTATGTAACATAACATGGGGGGGGGGTCTCCTGGCTGTTCACACAGGTGTGTCATTGCTGTACATTGACCATGCATTGCTTCTGTGGTATTGCAAAGGCAAAGACAAATGCTTCCAGCCATCCATTGCACTAATGGATTGGTCATCAGCTGGCTGTCTATGTCCCGCATCAATATAGACCAAAGTACAGAGGGTTAGGCTATGCTATTGTGCACCTACCTGATGCATCAGAAGGTGCGAGGCCCTTGCTAAATTCTGTGCACAGACTTTGAGATCTATACTTTAGACTGTATCTAAACCTGCTCCAACATGGACTGACATTCTGGCCTACTTTCAGCCGATGCGACTTGTCTGTCGCTGAACAGTCGCTTTTTATGTATTCAGCACCTATGTATAATGTTGTAAAAATGCTCTAGAAGCTAAAGTCGCAGAAATGTCACACATATTTGGCCTGCAACTTTCTGTGCGACAAATTCAGACAGGAAAAATCAGTATAAATCCTTAGAAAATTATCCCCCAGTGTCTCCATCTGCTGGCGGTATTGAATAAGCATTGCTGCACTGATGGGGTATGCATTAGACGAAAAAAAAGAAGAAAAAGAAGAATAATACGCCCAGAAAAGAGGCGAAAAGGAGAAAAACGTAAAAAAACGTGAAAAAAAAGTAAGAGGAAGAGAAGGGAAAAAAAGGTGGAAATGGGTTTAAAAGTGATTTCGGCGGAGAAATATATATATATATATATATATATATATATATATATATATATATGCGCACACACACACATATATATAAACGTATTCTCCGTTGAGATATTGCAGCCGCTGCTGTGTCCAGGCCCAGGAGCCTTAGCACTGTGCTGTGATGTCACTCAATACCACTGACATCACTAGGTGTAAACAACATCTCTCCTTTGCTGTGTATGTGACTATGGAGCTGTTTGGTGATGTCGTCTATTATGGCCTTCATAGAAGCAACAGGAGATTGTTGCATCCATCTAGAACCCTCAGAACTACAGTGCTATGATGTCACTCACTTCCACAGGCCTTGCAGAGTGTAAACAACAACAACCCAGCTTTGTTGTGTATGTAACCATAGGGATTTGTGATGTCACCTAGAACCTTCACAGCAGCGACAGCTTTATGAGGAGCATCAGCACTGCTCTGCCTGAGCAGAACCATCACCGCCATAGGTTGTCAAATAACCCGGATTTAACCCACACAGGTAAGTCCAATGGGGTGCAGGCATGTCCTCTATGCTTACAGCTTCCCGTGGGTGTTGGTTTGATACCGTTTGGGGACAGCCAAGGAGGCATCTGCAGGCAACAAAGGTAGGTGTGTGCTTGTGTGTGTGTTTCCTATGCAGATCCTAAGCCCAGTGTCACATGCAAGTAGGAGGAGTAAGAAGGGTTCCTGGCAAATCCGGGTTATGGATTGCATTTAAAAAGGCCCCGTGGGAGTGCAATGGGCCCCTGTCTTGCTGCTTAGCAATAATGGTATGGGTTTAGGTTCTGCTGTGTGTACTGGTGGTTGACTGCCCCCCAGCCCAGAGTGTGCATGGAAAATTGTCTGGCAGCCTCCCTGACAGCAAGCAGTGATAGTGCCCATGAAGGGGACCTTGTTGGGCCCGCCCCTTTCACGGTTATCGCTTCTCGGCCTTTTGGCTAAGATCAAGTGTAGTATCTGTTCTTATCAGTTTAATATCTGATACGTCCCCTATCTGGGGACCATATATTAAATGGATTTTTGAGAACGGGGGCCGATTTCGAAGCTTGCTTCCGTCGCCCTATGCATTGACCCGATATGGCAGTATCTTCGGGTACAGTGCACCACCCCCTTACAGGGTTAAAAAGAAAGATTCCTACTTTCATTGCTACCTGCTTGCTGGCTAGCCAGCTAGCCAGCCCTGTGGGCCTTGCTGCTGCTGCTGCAGCCAAAAAACAAAAGGTGGTGCTGCTGCTGCTTCTGCTGCTTCTGCTTCTGCTTGTGTCTGGCCGCTGTTGGAGCGTCCAGGCACAGGACTTCTGCTGCTGCTGACTAAATGGCCTCCTTAATTGGATCATTTGAGTAGCCAGCACACCTGTGCAGGTAGGGCATGACATGATAGGCAGCTGCCTTGATAGCGGGTGGGTGCTGAATGTTCCTAATTGACAAAATAAGATTAATGCTTATGAAGAAATATAAAATCTCATCCCTTCCCCAATATCGCGCCACACCCCTACCCCTTAATTCCCTGGTTGAACTTGATGGACATATGTCTTTTTTCGACCGTACTAACTATGTAACTATGTAACATAACATGGGGGGGGTCTCCTGGCTGTTCACACAGGTGTGTCATTGCTGTACATTGACCATGCATTGCTTCTGTGGTATTGCAAAGGCAAAGACAAATGCTTCCAGCCATCCATTGCACTAATGGATTGGTCATCAGCTGGCTGTCTATGTCCCGCATCAATATAGACCAAAGTACAGAGGGTTAGGCTATGCTATTGTGCACCTACCTGATGCATCAGAAGGTGCGAGGCCCTTGCTAAATTCTGTGCACAGACTTTGAGATCTATACTTTAGACTGTATCTAAACCTGCTCCAACATGGACTGACATTCTGGCCTACTTTCAGCCGATGCGACTTGTCTGTCGCTGAACAGTCGCTTTTTATGTATTCAGCACCTATGTATAATGTTGTAAAAATGCTCTAGAAGCTAAAGTCGCAGAAATGTCACACATATTTGGCCTGCAACTTTCTGTGCGACAAATTCAGACAGGAAAAATCAGTATAAATCCTTAGAAAATTATCCCCCAGTGTCTCCATCTGCTGGCGGTATTGAATAAGCATTGCTGCACTGATGGGGTATGCATTAGACGAAAAAAAAGAAGAAAAAGAAGAATAATACGCCCAGAAAAGAGGCGAAAAGGAGAAAAACGTAAAAAAACGTGAAAAAAAAGTAAGAGGAAGAGAAGGGAAAAAAAGGTGGAAATGGGTTTAAAAGTGATTTCGGCGGAGAAATATATATATATATATATATATATATATATATATATATATACGCGCACACACACACATATATATAAACGTATTCTCCGTTGAGATATTGCAGCCGCTGCTGTGTCCAGGCCCAGGAGCCTTAGCACTGTGCTGTGATGTCACTCAATACCACTGACATCACTAGGTGTAAACAACATCTCTCCTTTGCTGTGTATGTGACTATGGAGCTGTTTGGTGATGTCGTCTATTATGGCCTTCATAGAAGCAACAGGAGATTGTTGCATCCATCTAGAACCCTCAGAACTACAGTGCTATGATGTCACTCACTTCCACAGGCCTTGCAGAGTGTAAACAACAACAACCCAGCTTTGTTGTGTATGTAACCATAGGGATTTGTGATGTCACCTAGAACCTTCACAGCAGCGACAGCTTTATGAGGAGCATCAGCACTGCTCTGCCTGAGCAGAACCATCACCGCCATAGGTTGTCAAATAACCCGGATTTAACCCACACAGGTAAGTCCAATGGGGTGCAGGCATGTCCTCTATGCTTACAGCTTCCCGTGGGTGTTGGTTTGATACCGTTTGGGGACAGCCAAGGAGGCATCTGCAGGCAACAAAGGTAGGTGTGTGCTTGTGTGTGTGTTTCCTATGCAGATCCTAAGCCCAGTGTCACATGCAAGTAGGAGGAGTAAGAAGGGTTCCTGGCAAATCCGGGTTATGGATTGCATTTAAAAAGGCCCCGTGGGAGTGCAATGGGCCCCTGTCTTGCTGCTTAGCAATAATGGTATGGGTTTAGGTTCTGCTGTGTGTACTGGTGGTTGACTGCCCCCCAGCCCAGAGTGTGCATGGAAAATTGTCTGGCAGCCTCCCTGACAGCAAGCAGTGATAGTGCCCATGAAGGGGACCTTGTTGGGCCCGCCCCTTTCACGGTTATCGCTTCTCGGCCTTTT